>NW_004955804.1:17873-18776 GCF_000276665.1 Chinchilla lanigera
GTTCTAATATGATGGAAGACACAGAAGAAATGGACAGATTTCTAGATACACATAAATTACCAAAGCTGAATCAAGAAGTTTAAAAATTCTAAATAGATCCAGGCATGGTGGCAGAAGCCTGTAATCCTAGCACTTGGGAGGCTGAGGCAGGAGGACTGCCATAAGTTCAAGGCCAGCCTGAACTACATAGTGAGATTCTATCTCAAACACAAACAAACAAATAAAAAACCCAAATTCTAAATAAATCAATATCAGTCAATGAAATTGAAGATGTAATTAAAAACCTACTAATACCTGAGTTCAATTCCCAGTACCAAAAATAAAGAAACAAACAAAAAATCTACCAACAAAGAAAAGCCCAGGCCCTGATAGATTCACTGTTGAATTCTACAAGACATTTAGAGAAAACCTAATGCTTCTACTTCTCAAACTCTTTAATACACTTGAAAGTGAAGCAATACTTCCAAATTCATTCCTAGAATCAAACACAACCCTGATACCCAAACCAGAGAAGGATCCAACCAAAAAAGAGAACTAGAAGCTAATCTCCTTAATAAACATAGATGGAAAAATCCTCAATAAAATACTGACCAGCAAACCATCAAAAGATTATACATCATGATCAAGGAGGACTCATCCCAGAGATGCAGGGATGGTTCAACATACACAAATCAATAAATGTAATACACCATATTAACAGAGCCAGGGACAAAAACCATACAATCATCTCAGTAAAAGCATTTGAAGGGGCTGGGGATTTAGCTCAGCGGCACAGCACCTGCCTGGCAAGCTCAAGGTTGTGAGTTCGATGCCTGATACCAGAAAATAAATAAATAAATAAATAAAAGCATTTGACAAAGTCCAACATCCATTCATGATTTTAAAAGAACCCTACAGCCAGGG
>NW_004955805.1:0-4159 GCF_000276665.1 Chinchilla lanigera
TCTCTCTCTCTCTCTCTCTCTCTCTCTCTGTCTCTCTCTCTCTTCACTGATTTTTTAGGGGGTGGCAATTTTCCTTCTTCCTTTTTCTTTTAAAATTTTCTTTTTTTTTCTTTTTTCTTCCCTTTTACTTTTTTCTTTTTCTTCTTTGTTATTTTCTATTACCTCTATCTGATTCTATTAATTTCCTTTTACTCCTTAATAAGATTCTTTATCTCACTTTTCTTTCCTCACCTTTCATTGTTTAATTTTTCAAATTTTTCTCCTTTTACACTACTATTTCCTACCCACTATATCTTTACTAGGATAACCATTCAGTTTTACTAATCTCTAGACAGCTAATTCTATGTTTTTACTGCCAAATTCATTTCTACTATTAGTGGCATAATTGTTGTATTTAGCAGACTTTTTTTACTTTTATTTTTAAAGTTAAAAGAACCAAAACATATTAACACACAGATGTAAATGAAACAACATAAAAATAATACAGAATTTCTGACAAGGTGAAAAGAAATTAACAATGGTTGTTGTATTACATACTGTTATCTTCATATTGGTTACTCAGATAAACAAATATAGACATGTAAAAAATGATCAAGCAATTAAATACCAACTGCTCCTTTCAAGAAAGCAGTAGAAATTAATAGTACAATTATCCCAGCCTATCCCAGCCATCTTGTGTGTGTGTGTGTGTGTGTGAGCATGTGTATTATCCCTTTCCTCTTTACTTTCTCCTTTCCCTCATTCCAGTCATTCTTCCCCTTTTGAGCAGTTTCTTTCCCTTTCTCACTCTCTATTGTACCTCTTAGATTTCTTTTACTTTTTCAGGTTATTATACTAGGGAAGCAATATGATGTTTACACATGTGAGTCTTATTTATTTCACTTATGAATATGGTCTGTACTGGAGTTCATTTACCCATGAAAGCCTTGAGTTTATCTTTCTTTATAGCTGAGTAATATTCCATTATATAAAAATACCACAGCTTTTTTATCCATTCCTCAGTTGATGGACATTTGGGTTGTTTCCATGATTTAACTATTACAAATTGTGCTACTATAAACACGGGTGCACATATATCATTTTGTTATGATGTTTTCAGTTCTTCTGGAACAATACCCAGGAGGGGAATAGCTGGGTGAAATGGAACCTCTAATCCTAATTTACTGTGTAATCTCCAGACTGATCTCCACAGTGGTTGCACCAGTCTACACTCCCACCAACAGTGGAGAAGGGTTTCTTTTTTCCCACAGCCCCTCCAGCACTTGTTGTTGGTTGATTTCTTGATAACAGCCACTCTTTCTGGAGTAAGATGGGATCTCAGTGTTGTTTTAATTTGCATCTTTTAAATGACCAATAATGTTGAACATTTTTTCATGTATTTCTTTGCCATTTGTATTTCTTCATCTGAGAAGTGCATATTCATCTCAGATGCCCATTTTTGGATTGGGTCTTTGAATCTGGGGAGCCTGATTTTTTTTTTTTTTTAGTTCTTTGTATGTTTTAGAAAGAAGTCCTTTGTCTGAGCAATAGTTAGCTAAAATTTTTCCCCAATTTGTGGGTTTTCTTTTTACCCTGCTTGTGATTTCTTTAGATGTGCAAAAACTTTTCAATAAGATGAGATCCCAGTTGTTGATTCATTGAAGAATTTCCTGTGCAGTTTGGTTTTTTTTTTGGTGAACTCTCTGCCTACCCCTATGTTTTCAAGATATTTGCTTACTTTTTCTTCCAGTAGATTTAATGTTTCTGTTTTAATATTTAGGTCTTTAATCCATTTTGACTTTAATTTGGTGCATGGTGACAGACATGGATCTAGCTTAAGTCTTTGGCATGTGGCAAGCCAGTTTTCCCAGCACCATTTATTAAAGAGGCTATCTTTCTTCTAGTGAACTTGTTTGGCCCCTTTGTCAAAGATAAGGTGGCTGGGTATGTTTGTGGTTGTGACTGTGTCTTCCAGTCTGTTCCATTGATCCTCAGGTCTGTTTTATTGCCAATATTGTGCTGATTTTATAACAGTAGCTTTGTAGTATAGTGTCAAGTCAGGGATTGTGATTCTACCTGCCTTGCCTTTGTTACCCAGGATTGCTTTTGCTATTCTGGGTCTCTTCTGATTCCAGATGAATTTTAGGAATGTTTTCTCTAGATCTGTGAGGTATACTGATGGTATTTTAATTGGGATTGCATTGAATCTGTACAACAATTTTGGTAGTATGGTCATTTTCACAATGTTGGTGTTTCCTATCCACGAACAAGGAATATTTTTCCATTTAGTGAAATCCTCTTTGATCTCTTTTTTCAGAGTAGTGTAGTTTTCATTGAACAGATCTTTTTCTTCTTTTGTTAGATTGATTCCTAAATATTTCAATTTCTTGGATGCTACAGTGAAAGGTATGGTTTTCTTAATTTCTCTTTCAGTGTGTTTATTGTTTGTATAGAGGAATGCTATTGATTTTTGAGTGTTGATTTTGTATCCAGCTACACTATTGAGTTTGTTTATTAATTCTAGGAGTCTTTTGGTGGAGTTTTTGGGGTCTTCCATGTAAAGTATAATGTTATCTATGAATAATGATAATTACACTTCTGCTTTTCCTATCTTTATTCATTTTATTTCTCTGTCTTGTCTGATTGCCATAGCTAATGCTTCCACAACTATGTTGAATAGGAATGGTGATAGTGGACATCCTTGTCTTGTCCTTGATTTTAAAGTGAAAGCTTTCAGTTTTTGTCCATTTGGTATGAGTTGGTCATTGGTTTGTCATAGATGGCTTTGATCAGATTGAAGTGAAGACAATTAATCCTATTTTCTTTAGGGTTTTTATTGTGAATAAGTGTTGGACTTTGTCAAGAGCTTTTTCTGCATCTACTGAGATGATCATGTGGTTTTGTCTTTGGCTCTATTGATTTGGGGTGTTACATTTCTTGATTTGTCTAAATTGAACCGTCTTTGCATCCATGGGATGAATCCCACTTGGTCATGGTGTATGATTTTCTTTAGTAGATCTCTACATTATGTCAATATTTGGTGTTTCTTAGTGTTTCTACCATAATTATAGATATTTTTCTATGATTAAAAGTGGTACATTATTGGTTCTTATGCTATGTCAATATCCAGTTTGTCTTTGATGCTATCACTGTTGCTGGTTTTGTCGCTTTTGCTTTTGTAGTACAGTTGTTACTATTATAGGTTTTTCCTGTATGCCAATATTCAGATTACCTTTGTGTCATTAACAATACTGTAGTCCATTCACAGAGAACTGGGTGTTGGGCCAATAATACTAGAGCCTCCCCTCACAAATTAATGAGGGTGGTTACACATTAGGACACAGACAAAGGCTTATTGTTAGGTACTCCCAAAGCACATCATCAAAAAGCAGACACTAACTAGAGAGATCTCTATAAAAGCACTAAAGTCTTTACTGAAAGTGCCTGCAAATCTTATCTCTCTCCCTCTCCTCTGTCTCTCTCTCCTCCCTCTCTCTCTCTCTCTCTCTCTCTCTCTCTCCCTCTCTCTCTCTCTCTCTCTCTCCCTCACACATACACACACATGCACAGAAACATCAAAAAGTAGGCAACAAAATGCCTCCAAAAGCACCCAGCTGCCCCAAAGACAATCCGTAGGGTATCCAGAGAGAGAAAATCAAAAGCAACACAACTGAATTCTTTGAAATTATCACAGCAGAGATAAAAAAAATCAATAAACTGAGATAAAAGCAGATATAATTAAAGAGATAATGGGGGCTGGGGGTATAGCTCAGTGGCACAAGTGCCTACCTGGCAAGTGTAAGGTTCTGAGTTCAATTCCCGGTACCAAAATTAAAAAAAAAGAGAGAGAGAGAGATAATGGATGTAATGATGGGCTCAGCAAGTTTACAGAAGACACTAATAAAAAGCTAACTGGGCTAAACAAAATGATATGACATGGTTGACCAGTTTATAAAAAAATTAGAGTCCATGAAAAATTTAGAAAAAGAACTAGGAGGGGCTGGGGATTTAGCTCAGCGGCAAAAAGCGCCTGCTTGGCAAGCGCAAGGTCGTGAGTTCGGTTCCCGGTACCGGAGAAAAACCAAAAAAAAACAAAACAAAACAAAACAAAACAAAAAACTGAATGAGTTCATGGAGGTATCACTGATAGTATCCAATCTTTTCCTTGGAAATCAGCCAT
>NW_004955805.1:4259-19212 GCF_000276665.1 Chinchilla lanigera
AAAAAAAAAAAAAAAAAAAAAAGAACTAGGAGATTAAAATTCCTATTAAATTTATAAGCAGCAGAAGTGACCAATGTGAGGACAGTGTTTGTACTAGAAGCTGGGGCTGCTGAGACCAATTATTTAGAGATACCTTATAAACAAGAGAACACAAAATCTATTGTACCTTTCAGGTTTTCATTATCTTTAAGATAAAATTTTTAAAATTTTAAAAATGTTAAAAATATTTAAAAAACAAGAGAACATGAAAAATGGATCCAATAACTGCTACACGATATAAAGAAAGCTAATTAAGATTAATTTGAATTAGCAAAAAATCAAAGACAATCTAAGGGGCATAAAAAAGCTATTTATAGAAATAATAGAAGAAAATATTCCAAATATAGGTAAAGAACTTAATATATAGAGAAGTAAGGCCAAATATCCACAGTGAAAAAAGAATCTGTTCACAACGTAACATAGTCAAAATCCCAGAAGTTGAACACAGGGAAAGAATCTTAAAAGCTGTTAGAGAAAAGCAATGAATCACTTTATAAAAATAAACCCATTAGAATTACACTAAGTGTAAAGGCCAGGAAAGCTTGGAGTACAGTGTTTCAAGCCCTAAAAGAAAAGAAATTCCAACTGAGACATATATATTCTACAAAAGTATCTTTCAAAATTGATGGAGAAATAAAGTGTTTCCATGAAAAAGAGCATCCTAAGAAACTCATGATCATAAAACCGCACTACGAAAAAATTCTCAGGCTTCCGGGAAGATGACAGGATTAGTGGTAAGCAGCAATAAATCAGCCTGTCCAAGATTCAAAATCCAGACATTGGAAAATAACTTGGGGAAGAAAAGAAAGAGGAAGGTGGGTCCCTGGGACACAGGAAGAACCTGAAAGGAAAATTGGAGCCTACAGAGAACTGGAAGAGACAGACCACAATGCAGAAAAAGGGGCAATCTACCCTTTCTCCCCAGCTCCCAGCTCATGGCAAGAGAAAGAAAGATTGAATCTACAGAGATACAGTGAAAGTCGGCAACCCTAGAGCCTTTCAGGGAGAAAAGCATGGAATGGAGCAGTGGATATAGTGGGTTACAACACCTGGTGAGGGACTCCAATCCAAGAGTCTGCCATATCCCCAGGAGAGAATGCCTGGTCAGATACCATTTTAGGGAAGGGCCATATCAACCTGAGAGGTCTCAATACTAGTAAAAAAAACTACTTACCATAAGCAACAACAAGATTCACAACAAAAAATAAACAAAAAAATAGAAAATGAGAAAACATGGAAGCAACAGGTAACCCAACACCTCCAATTCACCCAAGGCAAATCCAGGGGGCATTGCTGTGGAAGAAATCAAACACTGCCCAGCTGAACTTTTGCATCTGTGTTGGTTAGGAAGATTAGCCTGTAATTCTCTTTTTTTTATTGGATTCTTTTCTGGTTTTCATATCAGGGTAATGCTTGCTTCCAGAAATGAGTTTGGGAATATTGCTTCCCTTTCAATTTCATTAAAGAGTTTGAGGAGTAGTTGCAGTAGATCTTCTTCAAATATTGTGTAGAATTCAGCAGTGAATCAGTACCTATTTTGAGAAGTATTCTAATAAGATGGAAAACAGAAGAAATGAACAGATTCCTAGATATATATGAATTACCAAAGCTGAACCAAAAGGATGTAAAATTCTAAATAACCCAATATCAGTCAATGAAATTGAAGATGTAATTAAAAACCAACCAACATAGAAAAGCCCAGGTCCAAACATATTCACTGCTGAGTTTTACACAAGGTTTGAAGAAACAATATTCCCAAACTGACTCCTAGAAGCAAGCATTACCCTAATACCAAAACCAGAAGTGGATCCAACCAAAAGTGAGAGCTACAGGCCAATGTCCCTAATAAACATAGATGCAAAAATCCTCACTAAGGTAATTCTGAACAGAATACAGCAAATTGTTGAAAAGATAATACACCATAACCAAGTAGGATTCATCCAAGGAGTGCAGGGATGTTTCAACATACACAAATAAGCAAATGTAATACACCATATGAACAGAACCAAGGACAAAAATCACATGATCATCTCAAAAGTCACAGAAAAAGCTTTGACAAAATCCAATACCCACTCATGATTTAAAAAATCCTATGTAAAACTGGAACAGAATCTCAATCTGATAAAACCCATCTATGACAAACCAACAGCCAACATCATACTAAATGGTCAAAAACTGAAAATTTTCACTCCAAAATCAGGAACAGGAAAGCAATGCACACTACCACCATTCTTGTTCAATACAGTCCTGGAAACATTAGCCAAAGCAATTAGACAAGAGAAGAAAAAAAAGAAGTTAAATTATTTTATTTGTGAAATTAAATCACCATGATGTGGGACTCTATGTAGAAGACCTGAAAACTGCACCAAAAGACTCCTGAAAGTAATACCAAATCCAGGAGTACAGCAGGATACAAAGTCAACACTCAAAAATTAATAACATTCCTGGTATTTGTTGTACACAAATAATAAATTCACTGACAGAGAAATCAGGAAAACTACACCTTTCAGAATAGTATCAAGAAAAGTGAAATGCTTAGCAACCAACCTAAAAAAGGACATGAAAGACCTTTACATTCAAAACTACAATACCCTGGAACAGGAGATTGAAGAAGACATCAGAAAAAGGAAAGACATCCCTTGTTCTTGTACAGGCAGAACCAATACAGTGGAAATGGCCATATTCCCAAAAGTGTTACACAGATTTAGTGCTATCCCAATCAAAATACCAGTAGCAACAAACAAACATGTATAGATTTGCCTTCACTTCATCCTAGATTAATGCATTATAATCTGATCATAAATCCTTATCCTGAAGTACCGCTTCTGCGAATTACTAGTTATGTGACTTTAGATAAGTTATTTAGTCTCCCTGAGCCTATCAAGTGGGAGGGACTAATAATTCTTATAGGATAATTATGAAGATTAAAATAATTATCTAAAGGATCCACACCTGGCTTAGTAACTACCACGTAGAAAATAATAAAAATATAGAAAATTTACTCTATATGGAATAAACTAGAACTTTCTTTATAGAATAGAATACAGTTTGCTTTAAAGAAAAGGAAAGTTACTAAGAAAATGGAACTAGACTATTTTTATACAATTGTGAGGACATAAAACACATTAAAACTGTTTTATTAAGACAAAATTAAGCTGTTTAATGGAGAAATTGTCTATTTCCTTCTTTTCCTTGCCCTCTTCTCTCTTTCTTTCTTTCTTTCTTCCTTTCTTTTAATTTTAGGAGATAGGGTCTCACTGTGTAGTCCAGATTGGCTTGAACACATTATTAGCCCAGGTTGACCTCAAATTCACAGTGGTCCTCCTGCCTCAGCCTCCTGAGTGTTGGGGCTGCAGGCTTGCACCATCAAGCCTGGCTTCAGTTTTTAGTGTTAGTGAATTATCCTTTGTCTGGAATAAATTTATTCCTAGACTATCCACCGTGCTAGAACCATCACATTGTCATTAAAAATAAGTGCAAACACATCTGTATTCCAAAAACATTTTCAAATTAATCGATCAGTATTCATTTTCCCATAAAACAGTATTGTCATGCTAACAAAGCTCCAAAAGACCCAGCAATGTCTGTTTAACTGGTAGATTTTGTTGAATCATAAGATTTATTTCCCATTTGCTTCTAAACCAGAATATTTATTTTATCTCCCTTTCCTGCATGTACAACCATGCGTTTTCAGTGATCCGCAGCTGTAAGAAGATAGTACTATGCTGCAAAGGTAGGTGGCTTATTAATTCCTGGAACCTATAATTTTGTTTCATGTTTTTGACTTAAATGCTCCAAATGTTCAATTTTCCTGAAAAACTTCTTTTCATTTTTTAAAACCCAGCCCGGGTGTTGTTAGAATCTTATACCTGTCTATTTCCAAAGAGGCTGTTTTGCATATGGTAGTTAGATTTGCAGTGCATGGACTAGGAATCACATACCCTGAACCAAAAAAAATCCTACCCCAGCCATTGACTAGCATATGACTATGGGGCACCATGTAATCCCCTAGAACTAAGTTGTATCACAACTAAACTATAAATAACAATGATGCTACCTTCTTCAAAGGACTGTTGCAAAGAGTGAAGAAATATGTAACAGAAGTATAACAGTACTGTGTCTGGCACAAAGCAAGAAATGATAGCTATTGTACTACCAAAAAAAAAAAAAGTAGTATATCCCATAGAATTAGAGAAAACAACCTTAAAATTCATCTGGAACCAGAATAAACCTAGAATAGCAAAAGAAATTCTTGGCAGTAAAGTCAAGGCAGGGAACATCACAATCATCAATTTCAAGTTATACTACAAAGCTATCATAATAAAAACAGCATGGTACTGGCAAATAAATGGATGCAAGGATCAGTGGAATGAAATAGAAGGTGTAGAAACAACCCCAAACACACTCAGCCACCTTATCTTTGACAAAGGGGCTAAACACCTTCACTGGAAGAAAGACAGCCTCTGATAAATGGTACTGAGAAAAATTGTTTTGCACATGCTGAAGAATGTACCCATATCTGTATACACTAACCTAACATTAAAGTGGATCAAAGATTGAAATATAAGAAGAGAAACAATCTGCTTGAAGACAGAATAGGTAAAGCTCCTGGAGACATAGGTGTCTGCAAAGACTTTATGAACAAAACCCTGATCGCACAGGAAATACTACAAGGAAGCAACAAGTGGGATTGCACTGAACTAAAAAGTTTTTGCACATCCGAAGACACTACCAACAGAGTGAAGAGACAACCCACAAAATGGGATAAGATTTTTACCAGCTACTGTTCAGACAAAAGACTAACATCCCGAATATATAAAGGTTAAAAATCAGACCACACAAATTTAGAAACACAATCCAAAAATGGGCATCTGGAATGAATAGATACTTCTCAAATGAAGAAGTACAAACAACAAATAAATATGTGAAAAATTGTCAACATCTCTGGCCACTAGAGAAATGCAAATTAAAATAACGCAGATTCCACCTCACTCCAGATAGAATGGCTGTCATCAAGAAATCAGCCAATAATAAAAGCTGGTGAAGCTGTGGGGGAAAATAAACCCCTCTCATTGCTGATGAGAGTGCATATTGGTACAATCACTGTGGAAATCAGTGTGGAGATTCCTGAAAAAACTAAAACTAGAGGTTTCATTTGATCCAGCTGTATTTCTTCTCAGTATCTTTCTGAAGGAGTGAGAAGCATCACACTACAGTGATATGTGTATATACATGTTTATAGAAACATGATTTATAATAGGTATGTCTTTGAAACAGCCTGATGCCCATCAACAGATGAATGAAAAAAGCAAATGTGGCATTTATACACAATGGAGTACTACTGTGCCATAAAAAAGGAAAATCTTGATTCATTTTTAGGTAAATAAATACACCTCAAGACCATAATATTAAGTGAAATAAGTCTGACACATAAGTTTAAATATCACAGTTTCTCACGTGTGAGAAATCCAAAGGGTGAATAAATAGCAAAATGGAGGAACAGATATTGGAAAGTAGGAGGAACATGTTCAAATGGGAAGTGGAACAAGGGAAGGGGACGAGGAAAGGAAGAAAAGGAAGAGGTTTTTTGGTTTGTTTTTTTTTTTTGTCTTTTTGAGACAGGGTCTCACTATGCAGTTCAGGCTGGCCTTGAGCTCACTTTATATCTCTGACTGACCTTGAACTCATGGCAACCCTCCTGCCTCAGCCTCTCAAGTGCTGGGATTATAGGTATGTGCTACGATGCCTGGTGGAAAGTTTAAAAAAAAAGAGAGAGAATTGAAAATAAATAAATAAATAAACAAATAGAGAGTGGAAAGGAAAAATGGAAACAAAGCATTTGTAAATAGGAAAGGGAAGAACGGTTGAAGGGAGGGGAGGAGAATATGAAAGAAAGAATTAAGACATATTATGCACAAATACAAATTCCGTATGATGAATGTGAGCATTGTCTATTTCAATATGTACTAATAAAACATATTTTTTTAAATTCTCCAGGGTATTCTAGAAAGAGACTATAAAGTCTACAATGCCAAAAAGTCTAATAGAATGAGTATACTAGGCAGGGTGAACAGTTAAGCAAAAGGGAAAAAAAGAAAATCAGCCACTGAGAAATAATGCAACAACAGGAATAAGCCGATAGGATTCAGTAATAACTCTCAATGTGAATGGTCTCTCCTTCCCAGGCAAAAGACAAAGATTAGGGGCTGGGGATTTAGCTCAGTGGCACAGCACCCGCCTGGCAAGCGCAAGGTCATGAGTTCAATTCCCAGTACTGGGAAAAAAAAAAAAAAAAGACAAAGATTAGCAGACAGGCTCAAGAATCAAAACCTAACAATATGTTGCATACAAGAAACACACTTAACTTGAAAAGAAATTCACATATTAAAAATCATATGATGGATAATAATACTCCTTATAACGGGAACTCCCCCCAAAAAAGCAGGAAAATCTATCCTATTTTCAGATAAAGTAGACTTCAAGCCAAAACTGATCTGAAGAGGCAAAGAAGGTCACTGTGTATTAGTTAAGGGAATGATTCAACAGGAAGAGTTAACAATTATAAACACATACACACCAAACACCAGCACACCCAACTCCACAAAATAAACATTATTGAACATTAAAAAGTCAGGTAAGCACCAACACAGTTATAGTGGGGGAGCTCAGTAACCCACTAACACAAATAGAGCAACTAAACAAAAAAGTCAACAAAGGAATATTAAAGTTGAACCAAACCTTCAAACAAATTAATTTAATAGACATCTGCATAGTGTTTCATCAACAACCACAAAATACACATTCTTCTCAGCAGCACATGGGGCTGTCTCCAAATACACCACATACTAGTTCATAATACATGTTTAAGTAAGTATAAACGAATTGGAATTATCCTATGCATATTATCCTATGCATATTATTATCATATGCATAGATTATAATATATCCTATGCATATATTATCCTATGCATATTATTAGATCATAAGGCAATGAAACTGGAAATCAATGGCAAAAACCCACAAAAATTATGTAAATGAATGGAATTTAAACAATATCTTCTTGAATAATGAATGGATCACAGAAGAAATCAAGGAAAAAATTAGACAGTTCCTAGACTCAAAGGAAAATGCCAGTACTGCATACCAAAACATATGGGTTCTAGTATGAACCAGTAGAACAATGAAAGCAGTTCTGAAAGGGAAGTTTATAGCTGTGAATGCCCACATCACAAAGGCAGCAAATCCAAACAAATAACCTAATGATGGACCTCAAGGTCCTAAAAAAAAAAAAAATCTAAATCTGAAGCCACTATAAGGACAGAAATTATAAAGATAAGAGCACAAATTAATGAAATGGGCACTAAAAATAAATATAAAGAAGCAATGAATTAAAGAGTTATTCAAAAGAATAAATAAAATAGCCAAATACTGAACCAATCTTAGCAAAAATAGGAAAGAAAAGACCAAAACCAAAGCAATTAGAAAAAAAAAAGGTGAAATTACCATGGGTACCACCAAAATCCAAAGATTATTAGTAACTACTTTGAAAATCTGGACTCCAATAAATTGGAGAATTCAGAAGAAATGGATAGATTCCTAGGTATATATGAATTACCAAGACTGAACCCAAAAGGTACAAAAACTCTGAATGATCAAATAACAGGCAATGAAATTGAAGCAGTAATAAAAGAAACTACTAAAAAAAAAGCCCAGGGTCTGATGGTTTCACCACTGATTTCTGTAAGAATTTTACAGAAGATCTGACACCACTATTCCTCAAACTTTGTAATGAAGTTGAAAGGGAAGGAGTACTGTCAATGTTATTCCAGGAAGCTAGCATTACTTTGATTCTAAAACCAGGAAAAGAGCCAGCCACAAAAGAGAACTATAGGGCAATCTCTTTAATGAACATAGATACCAAAATCCTCGGCAAGATACCGGCAAACAGAATGCAATAAATCATCAAAAAGACCATACATAATGCTCAAACAGGACTCATCCCAGGAACACAGGGATGATTCAACATGTGCAGATCAATAGATGCAATACATCAATAAAGAAGAACAAAGTATATCAGTAAGCAAGCACAAAGATCATATAATCATTTCAATTGACACAAAAAAGCCTTGGACAAAATCCAACATCCATTCATGATAAAAACAAAGAAGAAAACAGGTCTATCAGGGGTCTAAGCTCAATTTGAGAGAAGCCATTCATAACAAGCAAATAGCTAATATTATATTAAATGTGTAAAAGCTGAAAGGCTCACCTATAAAATCAGGAACATGACAAAGGGGTCCACTATCATTAATCTTGTTCAATATAGTTCTCAAAACATTAGCTAGAGCAATTAGGCAAGAGAAAGAAACAAAAAGGATGTGTAGAAGACAGAAAGAAGTTTAATTGTCATTATTTGCATATGACATGATTCTCTACATAGAAGACCCCAAAATTACACCAACAGACTTCTAGAACTAATAACCATTGCAGTAGGACAGTAGGGTACAAAATCAATATACAAAAATCAATAGTATTTTTGTACACCAATGACAAAATCTCTGAGAAAGAAATTAGGAAAGCATACCGCTCACAATAGCATCAAGAAAAATTAAATACTTAGGAATCAATCTAAAAAAGAAATGAGGGCTGGAGATAGATCTCTGTGGCACAGTGAATGCCTGGAAAGCACAAGGTTGTGAGTTCAATTGCCAGTACCACAAAAAAAAAGGAAGTGAAAGACCTCTACAGTAGAAACTACAGTTCAATACTCTGAAAAAGGAGAGCAAGGAAGATATCAAAAAATGAAAAGATATCTCCTGTTCCTGGACAGGCAAAAATAATATTGTCAAAATGGCCACAATTCCAAAACTGATCAATAGATATAATGCAAACTCAATTAAAATATAAGCAACGTTCTTCACAGAATTAGAAAAAACAATCTTAAAATTCATATGGAACCACAAGAAACCTAGAATAGCAAAATGAATACTAGGCAACAGAGCAAAGCAGAAGGCATCATTATACCCAGCTTCAAGTTATAACTCAAAGCTATAGCAATAAAAACAGCATGGTATTGCAAAAAAAAAAAAAGAAAGAAAGAAAGAAAACAGATGTGGGTCAGTGGGACAGATGTGGAAACAAGGCCAAGCATATTTAACTATTGGATCTTGGGCAAAGAAGCCAAAAACAGGTGCTACAGGAAAAATAGTCTCTATAATAAATGGCGCTGGCATGGGATGCTCTCCATAATAGACCACATTCTAGCCCATAGAAATGCTTAAGTAAATGCAAAGGAACTGAAATTATCTCATGCATATTATCCGACCATAGAATAATGAAACTGGAAATCAATGGCAAAAAAACCACAAAAACTCCAGAAATACATGGAAATTAAATAACACTGTACTGAACAACAAATGGGTCACAGGTGAAATTAAGGAAGAAATTAAACAATATCTTTAACTAAATAATAATGCTGATACAACATACTGGAATTTATGGGGCACAATGAAAGCAGTCCTAAGAGAGAACGTATAGCAGTGAATACCCATATCAGGAAGACAGAACGAGCTCAGATAAACAGCTTAATGTTGAATCACAGACTTCCAAAAAACTCAAATCAAGCCCAAAACTCATATAAGGGAAGAAATTATAAAGATCAGAGCAGAAATTAATGCAATTGAGATTAAGAAAGCAATACAAAGAATCAATGAATCAAAGAGTTGGTTTTCTAAAAGATTAAATAAAACTGATAAATCCTTAGCCAACCTTATCAAAAAAAGAAAGGAAAGACTCAAGCTCACACAGTTAGGAATGGAAGTGGTGAAATCACAATACATCCTGCAGAAAGCCAGAAGATCAACAATACCTACTTCAAAAATATTTATTCTAATAAAATGGAAAACACAGATGAAATGGACAGAATCCTAGATACGTATGAATTACCAAAGCTGGATCAAGAAGATGTAAAAATTCTAAATAACCCAATATCAGTCAATGAAATTTAAAATGTAGCTAAAAACCATCAAAGAAAAGCCCAGGCCCTGATGGATACACAGCTGAGTTCCACAAGAAATTTAGAGAAGATCTAATACTCCTACTCCTCAAACTCTTCAATGAAATAGAAAGGGAAGCAGTACTCCCAAACTCATTTCTGGAAGTGAGCATTAACCTGATACCCAAAATATCTTTCTCTAAAAATCCAGCCAAAAAAAAAAGAACTACAGACCTATCTCCCTAAGGAACACAGATGCAAAAATCCTGAATGAGATATTGGCAAATGGAAGGCAGCAAATTGTCAAGCAGATTTCACAACATGACCAAGCAGGATTCATCCCAGGGATGCAGGGATGTTTCAACATACACAAATGAACAAATGTAATATACCATATCAACAGAGCAAAAGACAAAAGTCACATGATCATCCCAATAGTCACAGAAAAAGCATTCTACTAAGTCCAATACCCACTCATGATAAAAAAAAAAAAACCTACAGAAAATTGGGATAGAAGGTCTTTATCTCGATCTGATGAAAACTCATCTATGACAAACCAACAACCAACATCATACTAATTGGACAATAACTGAAAGCTTTTACTCTAAAATCAGAACAAGACAATGATGTGCATTACCACCACTCCTATGCAATATAGTTCTGGAAACACTGGCCAGAGAAATTGGACATGAGAAAGAAATAAAAGGAATAATGATAGGAAAGGAAGAAGTTAAATTCTCACTATTTTCAAATGACATGATACTCTACATAAAGACTCCAAAAACTCCACCAGAAAACTTCTAGATTTAATAACCAGATTAAGTCGAGTAGCTAGATACCAAATCAGTGCTCAAAAATTAATAGCATTCCTGTACACAAATAACAAACTCATTGACAGAGAAATTAGGGAAACAACACCCTTCACAACAGCATCAAAAAATAAAATAGCTAAGAATCAATCTAACAAAAGAATTAAAAGATCTCTACATTGAAAACTACAGTACTCTGAAAAAGGAGATCAAAGAAGATATCAGAAAATGGAAAGATATCCCTTGCTTTTGGATAGGAAGAACGAACATAATGAAAATGGTCATACTCTAAAACTTGCAGTATAGATTTAATGCAATCCCAATCAAAATATCATTAGCATAGCACAGAGAACTAGAGAAAACATGCCTAAAACTCATTTGGAACCAAAAGAGACCTAGAATAGCAAAAGCAATTCTGGTGAACAAAGGCAAGGCAGGTAGCACCACAATCTCTGACTTGAAATTATACTACAGAGCTACTGCAATAAAAAGAGCATGGTACTGGAAATAAAACAGACCAAGGATCAATGGAACAGGCTAGAAGGTGCAGAAACAACTCCAAATGTATTCAGCTACGTGATTTTTGATAAAGGGGCCAAACACCTTCACTGGAAGAAAGATAGCCTCTTTAATAAATGGTGCTGGAAAAACTGGCTTTCCACATGCTGAAGACTAAAACTAGATCCTAAATAAATAAATAAATAAATAAAACTAGATCCATGTCTATCACCATACATTAAAGTAAAATCAAAATGGATCAAAGATCTAAGTATTAAAACAGAAACACTAAATCTGCTGGAAGAAGGAATAGGTAGAACTCGAAGACACAGGTGTAGGCAAAGACTTTGTGAGCAAAACCCCAATTACACAGGAATTAACACAAAGAATCAACAACTGGGATCTCATCTTATTGAAAAGCTTTTGCACAGCAAAACAAATTGCCAACAGAGTGAAAACACAACCCGGCAGAGTGGGAATAGATTTATGCCAGTTGTTCCTCAGACAAAGAACTAATATCTAGAACATATAAAGAACTGCAAATTCAAAGACTCAATCCAAAAATGGGAATCTGAGGTGAACAGACGTTTGTCAGAAGTACAAACAGCAAATAAATATATGAAAAATGTTTAACATCACTGGTCATTTGAGAAGTACAAATTAAAACAATGCTGAAATTCCACTTCACTTCAGAAAGAATGGCTATCATCAAGAAATCAACCGATAACAAATGCTGGTGAGGGTGTGAGGAGAAAGAACCCTTCTCCATGGTTGGTGGGAGTGTAAACTGGTGAAACCACTGTGTGAATCAGCCTGGAGATCCCTCAAAAAAAATAGGGTTAGTGGTCCCATTTGACTCAGCTATTCCCCTTCTGCATATCTTCCCAGAAGAATTAAAAGCATCCCATTGTTGAACTCCTACCATCTTGTATGGTGAAGCTCTGCATCATTTCCAGTGCTTCATTTTTTAATTTTTTTTTTACTTGTTACTAACTTTGATTGTTTAATCAGTCTTACATTCTTACCTCTGGTGGACTGAACAACTTCGTTGTAATATAACAACTATTGTAAATTTCTATCACTTTGTTTTGAGGTCATGTATCATTTTTGCTGTTTTTGTGTTGTTTTGATTTTGTTTTCATTGTTCTTTTGTCAGTTTTTTAATTTTTAAAATAAAAAAGCATCATAGCACAGCACTATACACACAGCCATGTTTATAGTGGTACAGTTTATAATAACTAAATCTTGGAAGCAACCCAAATGCTCATCAACCAATGAATTAGTAAAAAAGATGTGAGGTTATTTTAATACAATTGAGTATTACTCATCCATAAAGAAAGATGAAATTGAGACATTTGTAGCTAAATGGATGGTTGAGACCATAATCATAAGTGAAATAAATTGGACACGCACATGAAAATATTGCATTATCTCTAGTGAGAGAAACTGAAAATATAAATAGAACATAAATGTACAATAGATACGGTAAAATAGAAAGAAATTTTTCAAAAAGAAAAAAGAAATATGGAGGGAAGAGGGAAAGGAATGAAGGGAAAGAAAAAAAATGAGAAAAGAAGGATAAAATGAAAACTGAACTTTGTGAACAGGAAAGGAAAGGAGGTTTGAAAAGAGGGATGGGAGTGGGGAAATTAAGATATAAGCGTGTACAGATACAAATTCCCTGTATTGAATGTGGTCATTATGTATACCTAAATTGAACCAATAGACTTAAATTTTTAAAAAATTAAAAAGTAAATGGTGCTGGCATGTTCTGACTGAGTTTAAACAAGACCTCACTTAAGATGGAATGGAAAGGCCAGGGAAGCAGGCAGTGTGGGTAATCACCACCCACAGGAGAGGAAGCAGTGACTTGGGTTCAGGAGAGAGTGATAGAGGTGGTGAGAAATGATCGCATTCAAACCACACTTTGGAGGTCGAGCCAGTGGGATTTGCTAACCAATTAGACATAGGATGTAAGTTACAGAAGGGAGACCAGGGTCATTCCAAGAGTTTTGTTGTGGGAATTAGGAAGAATTTCATTGAAATGATTCAAGCAGCAAACCTCCAAGGAGGGATGAGAAAATTTCTAACCCCCAGGTGAGAAATGGAAAGGAAGTTAGGGATCATTAATGGAGAGGAGAGGTGGAAATGGACAGGGACCCAAGCAGGAACATGAACTTGAATCCCACATCACACCTAGGAAAGGATGGGGCATGCTGACATGGAACTGTTGGAAGTCAGAAGGATCTGGCCAGACTGACCAGGGAGGTAGGCAGCAAATCAAGAGAGTGAACCTCGATCACAGACAAAGGTGATCCCAGACAGAGAAGGGTCAAGCACACGCAGTACCATTGGTAAATGAGGGGCTGACCATAGGGTGTGGCGATGTCTGATCTTCCATGGGCACACAAAATAGGAATCTTCATCCGCAGGATGAGAGCTGAATTGTGATGGGTTTGGACAGAAATGGTCCACTAGAGTCAGGGAATAAGGGAATGTGGGAGGCTCTGGAAGAGATAGGGATCAAGATTAGAGAGGGTTTTGTAAGATGATAGAAACTACAGCAAGCTGTGAGCACCTTGAGGGTGAGGGATGATGGTGAGGACTGAAGGGGACACAGGAGCAAACTGCTTACACACATGGAGAAGTTGGCAGAGGACAGAACAGGCTGCGTAAGAAATTGCCTTTCCTAAAGAAACCCATTAGTTTCCAGCGTGGGCAGTGATTAAAAGTAACTTCTCACAAGCGTGTTCTGTCAGCCAGAGACATGAGCATAAGGGACACTCAATAAATATTTGTTGATGGATTGATTTTTGAGTGCAGTTCTTGCTGAACTTGAACACACCCAGGCTCGTTTATAATTGGAAGCGTCTCGTTGTGTTCACCTGAAGAGACTAAGTCCTTAAAAACCATTTGCGCTCCATCCTTCTCTCGCTCCAACCAGCCCTCAGCCTGGCCTCGGTTTCAATTATCACTTCAAAATTGGTGAGGCCTGAATTAATGAGATTTCACTGCACTCATGGCTCTAGACGAAAATCAATGCAGTACCCAAATGTGAATCAATGAAAAATGGTTGGGGACAGCAAAAGCTAATAAACAATTCTCATATTTTTCTTTGCAAGACCAGCTAGGTCCTCCATCTTCCTGAGATTTTTCCCCAGCTCTTTGGCACAGCTGAGATTTCAGAAGCAGCACAGCCAATAACCTACTAGTAGTCCATCTTGGGGAGAAATTGAACCCGTTATCATCAAAATCCAAATCCTCCTAAATAGGGCTGGTTGAATTAAAGGTATACTCACCAGGGCAGGGCTTTCAGACTTTACTATGTACATGGGTCACCTGGGAATTTCAGGAAACAGTAGTCTGACTCCTCAGGTTTGGGTTGGAATCCAGGATCTGCACTTCTAACAAGCTCCCAGGTTACCAAGGCCATAGGTCTGAGGACCACATGAGGGCACAAGGCCTTTAGGACACTTTGGCCTGAAAGTAATAGAAACCAACGCTTCAAAATGGCCAAAGCAGGGGCTGGGGATTTAGCTCAGCGGCAAAGCGCCTGCCTGGCAAGTGCAAGGTCGTGAGTTCGGTTCCCGGTACCGGAGAAAAACCAAAAAAA
>NW_004955806.1:0-18947 GCF_000276665.1 Chinchilla lanigera
TTTTTTTTTTTGGTTTTTCTCTGGTACCGGGAACCGAACTCACGACCTTGCGCTTGCCAGGCAGGCACTTTGCCGCTGAGCTAAATCCCCAGCCCCGGTGGCATATACTTCTAATCCTAGCATTCTGGGAGGTGTCACACAGGAGGATTGAAAGTTTGAGCCCAGCCTAGGCAATTTAGCAAGATCCCGGCTCAAAATAAAAAGGGGTGGGAGAGCGCAACCCCAGCCACACAGGTGCCCGGGAGGCAGGCAACCACCATCTGGGAAGACACGCCACGGGGAGCTCCGGCCTTTGGGCCGGACCCCAGCTGTGCAGGCGCCTGGAAAGCTGTGTGGCAGGGAGCTCTGGCCTTTGGGCCTGACCTCAGCTGTGCAGGCACCCGGGAGGCAGGCCGTCTGCACCTGGGAAACCACGCGGTGGGGAGCTCCAGCCTTTGGGCAGGACCCCAGCCACACAGGCGCCAGAGAAGCCACGCGGTGGGGAGCTCTGGCCTTTGGGCCGGACCCCAGCCACGCAGGCGCCTGGAAAGCTATGCGGTGGCATGCACTAGAGCGCACCAGCCCCCACATCAACCACCACCACGCGGTCGAGAACTATCATGGCACAGAGAAGCAACGACACAATTTGCCCGCCATGAGCTGGCTGCGGAGGCCCGCCCAAGGATGTGCATGAATCATCCCGATGAGAAACCCCTGGGAACACATGCCACACAACGGGTTGCTCTTGCCCCTGCCATTGAGAACCAGAAAGGTCCAGAGTCAGTGGAGGAGCAGCTGCTGAACAAGGACTCGGAGAACACGAGAATACAGACTACACCCGAAGACTCACAGGTGTAGCTGACCAGGGTCATGAGAGCCGTTTGGAAGCTAGAAACCAGGAGGACCTTGTGCAATACCTAGGGAGACCTCCTGGAAGCCATTCTTCCCGTGACAGTACAGGCTGCGGTAGAGAAGCATGTGGAGCTCCGGAGAGGTCTGCACCAAGATTCCTGCTGTCTGTGCTGATGGTTGGGGAGAGGACACTAAGTGGTTGTGGGGTCCCAATGTGCTGGGAGGCTGGAGAGAAAAAGCTACAAAAAATGGCTTTTGCCCCAAATGGTTCACTTGAGATGTTAGTAAGAACTGCCTCCTCAGTATTCTATAGCAGTGACGAGGAGGAGGCCAAGGAGAGAAAACAAAGAGACCGAGAAAAAGCAACTGCTTCTGCTGCAGCACTAAGTGAAACAGACCCTAAGTCTCATTCTCAGGGCCCCAAGAAGAACTCGACGACTACATTCATCTGCTACCACTGTTAAAAGCCAGGCCACCTCAAGAGGAACTGCCCTAAGAAGCCCCCTGAGCCATGCCCTGAATGCAAAGGTGACCACTGCAGACCGGTCTGCCCTCTGAAGCGGAGGCCCCAGAGCTCAGACCCATCCTACCAGTTAGTCCAACAGGAATGAGGGGGCCTGGGACATTCTCTGCCTTCTTTCTCTGGCCAGACTGTCATTTCCATGGAAAAGCCCTGGGTAATCACGACTATAGAGGAAAAAGAAAACAGCCTGTTGCTAGACACAGGT
Source organism: Chinchilla lanigera (assembly GCF_000276665.1). Taxonomy (NCBI): domain Eukaryota; kingdom Metazoa; phylum Chordata; class Mammalia; order Rodentia; family Chinchillidae; genus Chinchilla; species Chinchilla lanigera. Next base: position 1,560 of record NW_004955806.1, read on the forward strand.
GCAAGTCTCTCAGTCCTTCTTTTCAATCCTGGCCTTCCTTCCAGCCATCACACCTCAGTGAAAGGAGTCACTGGTGAGGAGGTAATATGCTATTTTTCACAACTCTTAGGCTGTAACTACTTGTTAGATCTTTCGGTTTTTCTCCGGTACCAGGAACCAAACTCACGACCTTGCGCTTGCCAGGCAGGCGCTTTGCCGCTGAGCTAAATCCCCAGCCCCTTGTTAGATCTTTCTTGTGTATCTCTCTCTTCCTGAGAAACCACTTTGAAGATACCACCATGTATTACAGCAGCCACTGATACATTCCCACTAATCTGTCCATAACTCTGTAATGTTTGTATTGTTCCTATGCTATTTCATACATGGATGTATGTTTATCACTATGTGTTTCCTACAACAACCAGTGAGAATAGTCAGTGAATATTCAATTGGTCACTCATGTATAGCTCTATTTATTTTCTTTAGAAACCACTTTGAAGATACCAAAGTATAGTACAACAACCACTGATAATAACCTACCACTTTTGTCTGTAACTCACTATTATTTGTCTATTTATTTTCCTGAGAAACTATCTTGTAGATTTCCTACCACTTTGTCTGTAATTCGGTAAGCCCCCCATTACTGTGTTATCCTTTTTTTAAGCTTTAAAATAATAATAATAAAAAAAGGGTGGGTGGGGTATGCAGCTCAGTGTGAAGGCCCTGGGTTCAATCTCCAATACCACAAAAAACACAGAAGACCTGAACAGACACATCACCAAGGAAGATATACTTGTTGGTATCCCACTTCTCTGTTTAAAAGTCTACTACAGACTGTCCTGCAAGGGTGTCTGCATGTCAAACAGCCTTGCACGAGAAAGACGGTATCTCATGCAGGAGCACAAGTCTGTGCACTGCATGGGACACGGCAAACAAGATGTTCTCCTCTGTGTCAAAGTCTAGCCAGTTTTTTTGCCTCGTCAGGAGCTTTTGGCTCTCTAAGCTTGGCTTCTTCAGCTGTGACACTACCCAGTGGGACCTGTGGGGCAAAGGCAGTTCAAGTGAGCAGAAAGTTTGTCATTAGAGAAGTGCAAATGAAAGCCGCGATGAAGCTGCAGACTGAGCTCAGAGCAGAGTGCTCAGGTGCTCTGCACAGCGCCCAGGCTCTGTCCCCAGCATGACTGCCACATACGCTTTGTGGTGACATACCAAGTGACGCAGAATGCAGAGCAACCACAGCCTTGGTACACTCCTAGTGCAGCATGGAACATACAGCCACAGGGAACACAGTTTGATAGTTTCTTCAAAAATTAAACATGCAGGTATCACATGACCAAGTAATGCCACTGCTAGGTGCTACTGCCTCTAGAGAAATAAAGATTGATGGTCACTTAAAATTCTGTGCATGCATTTATAGGTGCTTTACTCATGGACTCCACCAAAATATCCTCCAATGGGTGGAAACATAAACTTGCATTCATATGATGGACTGCTATTCAAAAGAAAGTATTAATGCATCCAACAACCTGGATGAATCTCAGAGGCTTTCCAATGAGTGAAGATGCCAACACCTTACTCCTTTTGGGCTGCTATGACAGAACACCATAAACTGAGGAGCTAGCTTATAAACTGCAGAAATTAGTTTCCCACAGCAGAAGCTGGACAAGATGCTGGTGGCTTTGGTGCCTGGTGGGACTTGCTTCCTGGTTCACTGAAGGGGTCTTCTTACTACATGTTCCTGGCTGGTGCCAGGAGGAGACCACCAACTTCTCACCAGGCTCCTTTCTTAGGCTGCCATCCTTGCAACAAGGACGCCAGTGCCGAAGCTAATCATCTCTCAGAGGCCTCCTCATTCTGACATCTACAATCATCACCACCTTGGGGGTTAGGATTCCATCATGACTTAAGATAGTTACTTTCAGACCATAGCAGCCAGGTGGAAATACGTACTATACAGCTCCAATTAGGAACTCAGAGTGGAGGAAGATGTGTGTAGTGGATTGACAACTGACGGTCAACCTATAACCCCCAGCTGAACTGAGTAAGCATGATGCTGGGTGTGGGAGGCCCACCTGGGGATTGTTGTCAGCAGCACAAGAGGCAGAACTGGAAAGGAGAAGGACGCTGTTGGGAGCTGAGAGAGGCTGCTGGAGCTGGCAGAAGCTGTAAGGAGCTGTTTGTTCTGTTGGAGGAGCTTGTCATGCTGGCTTTCCTAATGAACTTGGCTGTTTACATCCTTGGAGGAACTCAGGACCTTGTCGGCACTGAGAATAGCTTAGGTTTACTTTGGGGGAACTCTAGTCCTCACCTTGAGCATCCTTCCTGGCTCCAGAGGGAAAGATGGTAAACAGTTCAATCTCCTGAAGAAGCTTGCTGCACTGGCTTTCCTGATGGGAACTCAGCTGTCTTCACCACTGGAGGAGCTCGGGACCTCACTGTTGCTGAGGATGGCTGTCGTACCTTCTGGGGGAGCTCTGGTTCTTCTGAGTGTCACTTTCTGGCTCCAGTGCAGATCCCTCAGCCTACTAGCACAGCTCCTTCATCCCACTGGCATAGACTTCCCAGATTCCACCACTGACCTTTGGGCCTTCCCAGTGCAGATCTGTGCAACAGGCCTGCATGAGATATTGTTATAGGCTCTAGGCCTCCAGTTAGATTCGTGGGAAGCATTGTTATGGGCTCTAGGCATTCAGATGGACTCATGCAGGATATTTCTGTGGGATCCAAGCCTTCAGCTAGATTTCTTGCTCTAAAGTGTGCAGACAGATTTCCTGCACTCTCTTGTATATCATTCTTTGGGTGACTATTATAAATAATCTTAAAAAATGTGTCCTATATTATATTGTTCTCCCTTGCAAAAATAAGCTCCAAACCAACACAATGTGAGTGTAAAGGAATAGTATAAGAAAGTTGTTCTTTTTGATGATGGAGCTGTTTCGTATCTAATTGTGGAGATGTATGCATAAATTGATATATTTTAAGATTCACAGAGTGTACACTCCCCCAAAACCAATTTTACACTATGATTAAAAAAAAAAAAACCAACAAACCTCTTGGTAGGCAATTTCAGGGATGGACTGAGAAGTGCAGAATAGGAGACAGAGATACTAATCAACAGACAACCACTGCAGAAGCCAACACTGCAGGGCTAGAAAGGGGCTGGGGAGGGAAACCCACTCTGCAGGGAGGATTGCAAAAGTTAACAGTGAGACATGGCAGGGAGAGGGGCATCTAACCAGAAGAACTCCAAAGTTCACAAAATACTCTGTACTGCCTCTCAAAGGTTAGAGTCCTCCAAGGACAGGATTTAGACCCAACACATGAGTCAGTTATAAATGGCTTGGGTTGAAGTTTAAAGAATCTTACAACATTACTGAAGAAACTTTAAAGGTCATCTAGTTTGTCCTATGATAACGCAGATGAAGACACTGAGCCTGGGAAGCTATGACTTGAACATCCAAAAGAATAGTAAGAGGCAGGGGCATTATTAAAGCCTGTATTTGCTACCGCAAGTCCTGGATCACATGAAACTCTTCAGAGTCTGACCGAATTCTCTCAACATTACTTGTGGCCCCTTTCTTCCCTTCCAACAGGAATGGGCACAAAGAAATACTTTTTTCCTCTATCAGTTCAGTCTATTTAAAAAGTTTTGGACTATAAATTCCATAGCACAGGTCTATGTGAGACTAAAATGGGCACATTTGGGGGAGTTTGCCTAGCATATGCTCAAGCCACATCTTTTTATCAGGACGGTCCCTCTAACCCACAGACAGACTGCCAGCGTTCTGTCCGGACACAGCAGCTGCCGCCATTTCCTTATGCACAGGGTCACTGCAGCTGAGTCTCTTCTGTGGAGTTTCAGAAACAGCACGAAGCCAGGGCTGTTCTGACTGCTGGAAGAGTTGTGTGGCGTGACCATCTTCCATCAAATGGTCTGAGGAACAGGACAGCCAGTCTGAAGAAAAGACACATACCAAGACACAGAGAAAAGCAGCAGAAGAAAAGTACTTCGTAGGTACTTCGCAGGTACAGTCTCCTAGTTCTAATTCCTGGCTACCAAGGTTTAGCTGCACACTACCCTCAGATTCTGAGACACACCTCTAGATCCCCTGCCAGTTCCTTCCTCTTTTTTTCAGTACTAGAGATTGAACCCAGGGCCTTCACACAGAACTACAAGCCCAGCCCTTTTTTATATTTTTGAGACAGGGTCTCACTAAAGTTACCCAGGCTGGGCTCAAACTTGTGATCCTCCTGCCTCAGCCTCCCAGAGTGCTGGGACTATGGACTAGCTCAGCATCTTGATGGTGGTGGTCACCAAATCTTGTATAAAACTATACACATATATTCTACAAGTGCCAGTTTCCTGGTTTCAATATTGTATTATAGTCACGCAAGATATAATTGTAAGAGGAATCTAAGGGACAAGGACACAGGACCTCTCATAATCTTTGCATTGACAACAAATCTGTAATTACTGCCCACTTAAAAGTTTTAAAATAAAATTATTAAAATTTTTAAAAACACTTATAATTGGGTCAACAAACACATCACACAGCTCATCCTGTTGCTTCTAAACTCAGAGAGCAAAGCGAGCAAGGGCGCCATCAGAAATGCACGCCACAGTCTGCAAGGCTAGGGGTAGTACTGATGGCTCTGTTAGGGCCAGGAAAACCAAGTCCACTCAGCATCCCCAGGCCAGACTTCCAAGCTGGACAGACAGCACATCCTCTGCATTTAGAAAGGAGCACAGTGTCACTTCTGAGTCATTACACTAAGATCAAGTGTGGAAAGAAATACCAAGATCAATCACTGGAGACCCACATCCTTCTTTCCTGGGCGGACCCACTGCTCCCAGTCAGTGGGCGACAATCAGAGGAAATCTGCCGCCACCACCGCTTGCCAGGAGGAGCGAAAGGGGCGCCCCGCTCTTGTGTGAGCACTAAACCCCATCAGCCAGGCTGTTACAGAAAAACAAGTCAGTTGATGGGTCTGCGTGGCTTCCCACTGTCCTCAGGAGAGGGCTGTTTCCCGACCCTGGCTCGATGCCGCGGCCCTACAGGCCGATCCCCTGGGCAGCTCACTGGGGCTTGGCCAGGAACTTCCCAGCAACTCTCACAGCATGCTAACCCATCCTTCCCCTCGGGTAAATCAAACTCACACCTACAAATTTTTCTTAACTTTGTTTTTCCGTAATAGAAGTAAAAGATACTTGGGGCTGGGGATTTAGCTCAGTGGCAAAAGCATCTGCCTGGAAAGTGCAAGGTCGTGAGTTTGATTCCTGGTAATGGAAGAAAAACAAAAAGAAACAAACAAACAAACAAAAAAGAAGTAAAAGATGCTCACTGAGACATACAGACGAGTAGAAATGGAGTCCCTATTAATATATTGGCACATACTCTTGTATTTACCTACTCAACAATATTTACATACTTATTTACCACTTACTATATGACAGGTACCTGAGACACAAAAAATTAGTTTCACTCCTGTGAAGTTTATTGTCTAATATGAGAGATATGATTATGTATGTAGAAGGCCTAAAGGAAACACTATTAATATGGAAGAGTTAATTTAAAATTGCTAAATGTCATGAATTCATGTTTATTAGAAATAAGCTTGTGATTTGTACACAAATCTATGGAACTCTTATTTATAGTAGCTGAATAAGTACATACAAAATATAGAAACAGTTCTCATTCATAATAATATCCACATGTAAAAAACACTTTGGAAATATTTTAATTAGAAAATTATGTGATCTACATCATTATTGAGAGATATAAAGAAGGCTTGGATAAATAGTAAGACATACCTGACACAGTATGAAAAAATTAAATATTATAAAAACGGCAAGCATTCCAAAGTTTTTAAGTTTACTACAACGACAATAAAAAAATCCTATAAGATTTCTTGGAACTCAGCAGTAATTTTTTGGATTTCATCAGTAATAACAAAAAGGCTAGAATGTATTTTTCATTTCTTAAACTAATTTTAAATAATGTGAACTTGGTGACAGACCTGGAAAATTATTAAAGGACAGACTACCCCCAAATGAATCCTGATACTATATAGTGTGAGGGACAGGTTAATACTGAAGGAAGGAAGGGGAGAGGGAAGGAGGCAAACTTTTCAATAAGCAGCTTTACAGTAACTGTCATAGTCAGCACTCTGACAGCTCTAAGATTAATTTTACAGATATCTTAAAGAGTTAAAACTTTTAAAGACAAACACAAAAATAGAAATAACTAAAATTATACATTTATGAAACTTCTTAAGAAGTTAAAAATTATCTAAGCTTACAGCCTGCAGGAAAATCAAGAAGGAAATGAGATTTGAATATATAAATTGAAACCTCTGTTTAGTTTTAGAAAGGCCTCACCTATAACCAAAATAGAAAGGCAAATAAGAAAATGGAAAAAAAAAACTTAAATGGAACAATGAGGAACTGCATTAAATTTTAAAATAATGCTAATAAAAATAATTTGTAATTTTCAGGCATAAGGGCACACTCCTATAATTCCAGTGCTATCGGAGGCTAAAGCAGGAAGATCACAAGTTTGAGCCCAGCCTGCGAAACTTTTAGTGAGACCTTGTCTCAAAATTTAAAATAAAAAATAAAACAGGACTGGAGATGTAACTGAGTGTGAAGGCCCTGGATCCAGTCCCCAGTGCCACAAAAAATAAAATACAATAATAAATCTTTGAGAGCTAGGCAGGGCAAGGATATGAACAGACTAGTCACATATTCTGAATAGTTTGCTAGAAACAGAAATGGAATACAGAGTATGTACATTTAAAATTTTGATGTAAGTCAGGTGTGGTAGCACATGCAGGTAATCCTAGCATTCAAGAGGCTAAGGCAGGAGGATCTCAGGTTTGAGGCCATTGTGGGCTACACAGCAAGTCTGAGGTCAGCCTGGACTATGCAGCAAGACCTCAAGTGTCAGAAAATAAAAATAAAAAATAAAATTTTGACACACACCACACCAAACTCGCCTGACAAAAGTGCACCTATTTACTTTTCCACTTATAGTATATGAGAGAATCTTCTGTCTGTGGCCATACCACCCTGAAAGCTCCTGTCTCATCTAATCTCAGAAGCTAAGCAGGACTGGGCCTGGTTAGTACTTAGTACTTGGATGGGAGAATCTACTTTTTGGGATTCATAAACATAGCCTTATTAAAATTAATTTTTGCATATGTGACAAGCAAAGAAAAAAATCATTCCTTGTTCTTAAAAGACAAGGGGGTCTTTGCTATGTTGCTCTGGCAATCCTCCTGCCTCAGCCTCCTGAGCAGCTGGGATCTGGAGGGACACACCATCATGCCAGGTTGTGGCACTTCTTTGTTTTGTGGTGGTGCTGAGGATGGAACACAGGGTCACTACAGGTTAAGCAAGTGCTCTACCACTGAACTACATCCCCAGCCTGCATCTCTTGCTTTAATGTATATTTTCCTAAGAAAGTTCACCATTTTTATTGACTGGCATTAGTGTATTTTCTTTAAATAAATTTTTTGCTCATTTTCTACATCACGAATCCTCTTTCTTTTGATTTATAGGTACTGTTTTTTATATTATCATTTAGTCCTCCACTCTGTATGTTATGAAGACAGTTTTAATCAGACTTAAGGGTTTTAAATCTGTACCCAAGTTTCTCAACTTTTTTTTTTTTCTGGCTTTTTGAGACAGGGTCTCACTATGCAGTTCAGCCTGGCCTTGAACTCTCTTTGTAGCCCAGGCTGTCCTCAAACTCATCAAGCCTCCTGCCTCAGTCTTCCAAGTGCTGGGATTACAAGTATGCGCCACCAGGCCTGGCACCAACTTTTATAAAATTAAATACACTGCTTCCAAAATGAATATGAAGGTCACACACTCAACCAATGAAACAAAACAAAGTATCCAGGTGCTACTGGCCTAGACAGTGCAAATGATAAGCAGCTCCACGTATAATGTGGAGCTCCTGCTGCCGGAATGTGCAGAGCCAGCGGAGCAGCATTCTTAAGGAGTGAGCCCCAGACAATGACCTTCTATTGTGCTCAATCACACCCTCCTCACAGAGCGCGACTCTAATCTGAGCGCCACTCTCAAGGCTACCAGCTCAAAGCCACACACAAAATAATCTGGCGGCTCCAGCCCTCTTTCTCCCTGCAAAAGCTGCTCTTCCAGAGAAGCAGCCGATTCCCCAAATGGTCAACTTATTCCCTAAGTCTCTATCCAAAATATATTTCTCTTAACACCACCCAAAGTAACAGCAAATCAATATAGAAAGTGGTCTTCACAATTAAAGGTTTTTGTGAGTTTTGTTTTTTCAGTTACGTCTTAGTTAGAGCTTTGTGGCAGCCAGTTCACCTCATAGCTTAAGTGTGTGCTATGGCTCACATAGCACCTACACACCCTTAGATTTAAGAGAAATACAAAAGGCCACTGCCTGGATTGAAAATAAATTTATTCACACTCATTAGATGGCAGAGCCAAATAAATATTTTATTATGTTTTAAGCTTCTGAGAAGGGCCTTGTATCTAAAACCTCAGATACATATGTAAAATGACACTCTACTGGGCTGGACCAGCAAATGTACTACCACTAAATTAAAGGACTACTACTAAATTCAAATCCATATTACTTACGGATATCTGGACTACTCATTACTAGACATAAAAAACTAAGTTTGATAAAGTATTTGAGAAACTGAACCTAAAAATGGCAAACAAACAAAACAAAAACTGTACAACCAAAAAAAAAAACTGTACAACCAATCTAAAAGACATTGAAATATGAGTTACTAGTTGAGAAAATTTTCTAATAGTAAATAAGTTCATAAGCTGACATAACTCACCCCATAAACTCTAAGTTTAAACAAAATAAACTTTCCTTAAATGCTAGTCAGAAAGTAATGAAAATTTAAGCCAATTAAACTGCAGAAACTGTCAAACGCTGCTAAATCTAGCCCTCCTGTTCTGAGCCGCATTATCCTGCACCTCCCCCCAACAAGGGTAGTTTGAAGTCTTAACCCCAATACCTACGATTGGGATCTTACACTTAAATAAGGTTTCAGGGGATAAGGTGCTCCAAGTCCAACGGGAAGCATGCAGCACGACACACAGGGACGGCCAGGGGCTCACAGCAACTGAGACTGGACTGCAGCCAAGGGACCCCACACGCCAGCCACCCCCTCGCCAGCGGCTTCACACAGAGCAGGGCCCTGCAGACACCTCAGCCTCTAGAACTATGAAAGAATACCCTTCTGTCGTGTAGAGCCAGCTAGTTTACGGTAATTTCTCATAGCAACCCTAGAAAAATAATACACTGTCCAGTAAGAATTGTAAACTCTATAAAGAAATGAGTTTTCCACAATTTGACATAAAGCTATGGCTTCAGAGCATGGCTTACGCTTTATAAATAGGGCCATCACGTACCCATATGCACATGCAGTAACAGTCCTGGTTTATGCTATTGCCTGGCCATAAAAGTGCTCAAAGGTGGCCTGCGTTGCTAATGAATATACATTCATCCTACCTGTGAGGCCTCCACGCCCTCCGTTCACCTTCAAATCCCACCCTGTCAGGTAACATCAAAACATTTCTCTTTCCTGTTGACAGAACATCTCTCTCTCCAGTCCCTAGCGCACTTACAAATAGCTCTGGCATGCTCAAGGTCTACTACAACGACTGGCTTAACCGTCCAACCTATATTCGTGGGCATTCGGCCCAGAGCCAGAAAGAGCAGGTACTCCAGAGACAGTTCCTGAATTTCCGAAAGGATTGATACAGAAGACTGGCAAATTAAATTAGCTGAGGAGACAAAGTTTTCTTCCCCTCTAGCCCTAGTCTTTCAAGGCTCAGTGAAAGTAGCAGTGGTCTGGGATACACCTCAGTGCTGGGCTCTTTACCTAGCATACTTGAGGCTCTGGGTTCGATCCCAAGTACTGCAAAACAAAAAAGAAAACAGTTATGCGAAGATTTACTTCTTCTGACTTCATTCCTTGTAGGAGACTCCCTTTTTCAGTGGGACAGAGGAGCCTGTGCCAGATCAACACTCCTGCTGAGAACTAGGAAAGCCAGACACATTTTAAAAATCAATGTTTGAAGGCATCACAGAGCCACTGAAGCAATCTACATTGAAAGAGTCTAGAACAGTCTGGAAAAAGAGGAACTGTAGAGAAATTAGATGACATTAGCCACTTTTTCCCAATCACATTTGCTGATTCTAGGGCAAAAGCCTGAGAATCTGGACTCTGTTGAGGAAAAAGAACCATGCAAGTTTTTGGAAGAAATGAAAATTGAGACTTTAGGACCCCTTTAGGGAAGGAGGCATGGATTAAGTGGGCCCAGCACAGGGCTGGTTTTCACCTGAAGGCATTTATCCAAACTCTGCGGCTGTGCAGCGAGGGCTTAAGACAAAACTGAAGATCAAGCATGAAGTTTTAATGACAGCATAAAACGCGGCAGGTAAGAACCCCTGGGAGCCTGGTGGGCTGGGAACACTTGGACCAGTGCTTGCTAGAAGTAAGGCAAGTGAAGGGGAAACAAGGCCTCGTCAAACCAGCCTCACAGCCTCACCCCTCAGCTTGGCCCCCGACCGACCGAACGACCCTATGGGTGACTGGTCCCACTGCACCTAAGGAGCAAAGGAAGGGTGCTTACCTCTCTGACAAAGACCGGCTTCACACTGTCCAGCATTTGGAAAGATGCTCAGGGGTTTGAGGCCACCCTGAGTAACTTATCAAGACCCCACCTCAAAATAAAGCAAACGAACAAAAAGACGGGCACATACCTCAGTGGCAGAGCACTTGGAGGGAGGCAGAGCACAGGAGAGCTAGAGAGCAAGCGAAATGGAAAACTCGGGTTGGGGGCAAAGAGCTCAGTGGTCAAGCATTCGCCTAGAATGAGGCCTTGGGTTTGATCCCCTGTTCATAAAGGCAACAAAACAAAACACATGAGAGACGCACCACTTATAGCAACAATTATTTTAAAAACAAGTGAACTAAATATTCTAATTTAATGCTGAAAATGCCAGACTAAAAGGAAAAAAAACCCCTAAATCCAACTTCACAATGCTTTCTAGGACAAAGTTTGAAAGCTTAAGAATGAAAGAAAATCTACCACACGTAACATCTATCAAGAGAAAGCTACACTAACATCATATAAAGTAGACTGCAAGGCAAAAAGCACACCTAGAGATTAAAGGTGATGAAAAAAAAGGGGGAGAGATTAAAGGCAGCAGCATTAATCCACCAGGAAGATACAAAACTTCTCATGCGTTGTCAGGCACGGTCTGTAAGCCCAGCACTCAGGGAGACTCAGGCAGGCGGATCATCACAAGTTTGAGGCAGCCTGCCCTACACAGTAGCTTAAGGCCAGTCTGAACTACATAGTGAGACACTGTCTCAAAAAACAAACAAAAAATTCTAATGTGCGCCAAATGGCTAGAAATTACATATCACGGGGTGCTAGGAATTCTTTAATCAGTACACTGTGACAGCCCCAAGATTCAAGGAAGAAGCACATACTACTACAGAGCACAAACACTGGACTTCTACAAAATGCTATCCAGCTCACACACAGTATTTACCCTACAGTGCGTTCCGGAATGCTTACAGAAATACTCAGCGCTTACAGAAATACTCAGGGAGCTGCCAGGGCACCTGCCTAGCATGTGCCAGGTTCTGGGTTCCAACGCCAGCGTGGAAACAAAGTGCAAAAGCTGTACAATTAAACCTTTTACTGAAGAATGCAACCGCAATCGCTGCATCCCACTAAGCTACGCAGCAGAGGCCATCACAGCCAGTACTGGCTGGGTTTGGGGCTACCTGAAACCCAACCTGCTGATTAGTTTTTCTGTCAGACTCTGCAAGCTTTAATTTCAAAACTCTGAACTTATTTCCCAGGCATGGTTTTATATGTGTGTGCATAAATATGCAGAACACATTAATATATACTGTATATTTATAGTAATATATAGTCACACTTGAGAAATATGCATGTGTTTATTAACTAAAGTAATGAAAAGGTAAAAAGTGTTCTTTAAGGGAAGAGCCTATAGCCCACAAGTGAGTAACAAAAAGCCTTACATGATGGCACATGCTGATAATCCCAGCATTCTGGGAGGCTGAGGCAGGAAAGTCACAAGTCTGAGCCTAGCCCATGAAATTTAGTGACTTGGTGAGATACTCCTAAAAATAAAAAAGACTGGGGCTGTAGCTCAGTACAGAGGTTCTGGGTTTAATCCTCAGTACCACCACCACCCCAAAAAAGAAAAGTAACAAAAATACTGTTTGGAATTTCTTCCTAAATAAGTACAAGAGCATGTAGGCTCTTAGGAGAAAGTGGTATCTATTTAATATAGTTGATATCTAAACAACTTATCTAGGCAATTCAATACTGTCTTTGCTGTAAAGCATTTTATTTCCTAGGTAACATCATCACCAGGTTTTGTAGAAGCATCAGCAGTACTCACTCTGCCATCTGATTATATCTCATAAATAGTATTGGAGCTGGGTGTGGTGGCTCACTCCTGTAATCCTACCACTTGGGAGGCTGAGGCAGGAGGATCTTTGCGAGTCTGAGGCCAGCTTGGGCTACAAAGTGAGCTCAAGCCCAGCCTGAACTGCATAGCAAGACCCTGTCTCAAAAAAGACAAAAAATAAAACAAAATAAATAGTATTAAGCGGTATTAATTACAACACAACATTTGAAACCCTACACAAAACCCACACTTAGCCAGTATAGGGGCACACGCCTGTAATCTCAGTATTTGGGAGGCTGAGGCAGGAGGATCATTGTGAGTTTGAGGCCAGCCTGGGCTACACAGTGGGTTCAAGGTCAGCCTGAACTACATAGCAAGATCCTGTTTCTCACACATGTACAAAATGAAAAAAAAACAAAAAAACACACACAATTTATCATACCAGAACCTCAACTGAAGTGGCTGACAAACTTACACAAATAAAAATATAATTCAATTTGCTAAGAAGAAGCCAAGCATATTATCTCATGAGATAGTGACTGCAGTGAATTTTTTAAACGGCTGCTGGGACTCCAACCAGGGGCACTGTGTGCACTAAGCACATGCTTTGCCAGAGCTACATCCCCAACCTCTAGAATGAATTTTAGTCAATCTATTCCACTCGCCTACAGTTTTGTTGTTATAATTTTTATTTGCATTTTCCTCATAATATTCTATTTAAAGCTTTGGTCACTAGCCCAACTCCTTCTTCAGAACACATTTAAAACACAATGTCAAAAGCTCTATGGAAATGTAATTAAGGAACACAACACTACCTAACTATATTTAGGCAAGGACAGCCCCACCCACTGTTTACCAAGGAAGGATGAAGGAGAACAGCGAAGCACAGGGCCCGTGCCACCCTGGATAAATGGGACCTATAATTACTTGAAAGAGCTACTCTTCAGTTTGAGCACAACAGAGCTGTAGTAGTAACTCACTGGACATTTTATCTAAAATGAAGGGATCTGGGGCTGGGGATTTGGCTCAGCGGCACAGCGCCTGCCTGGCAAGCGCAAGGTCATGAGTTCCATTCCCACTGGAAACCCCCCCCAAAAAATAAAAATAAAAATAAAAAATAAAATGAATGGACCTGATCCCATCTTAAAAATGAATTCCACTCCTGGGCTTCTCAAGATCCCAAAGCCTGCTTCTGGAAGGTCTGCTGTCTGGTACCCCTCGGCCCACCTGCGCATGGAGGTCAGGCAGCTTCCGCTCAGAGGAGTCCTTGGCACCTCTTCCACGTTCACACACCCCTGATAAAGCCCGCCAGCTAGAGCATATGGCTCTGTGATCAGACAGCAATATGAAAGAGATGTACTCGAGGAACTTTTCACAAAGCACCAACTCCAACTGCACTGCTGATAAATTCAATACAGAAGCCCCACTGAGAAACAAAATATTTACGGAAGATACAGTTGTCTGAAGAGTGTCCAATCCACCTAATGTAAAACAGATCCTTCTTTTAATCACCCTCAACATCTAAATGCTTGGATCAGGTCATTTTGCCGCACAGAATTGCTTTTACTGAATTATGTTTTGATGTTAAGTCACCAACCCACTTGTGATATGTTGTAAAATGTTGTATGTCTGTTAATGTTTCCCCCCTTTTATCTTAAAAAAAAAAAAAAAAAAAAAGTCACCAACCCATACAATGAGGCAAGGTGGGGTGTACAAAAACATAACCCAGTCTTTTGAAGTGCAAGCCATTTCCTTCAAGATGTAGCTAAGGAATGTCTCACTACAGGAGTCTTTGGGAATTCAGAAGAGAAATTGGCAACTTTTCTCTTAGGGTCACTGAATCACATAAATGATTACATTTCTTTCTGAACTATTAAAAAGCAAAGCCAAATCTGTGGCCCTCTAACAAATGCTTAAGACTTCAGTCCACGTACTTTGTGTAGAGACTCATCCTTGCTTCCACCTTAATTTCCCGCAGTCCTGAATTCACCACCCACTCATCTCTGTATGTCACCCTGTACTTATCTTTGTAAGCCATTATAAACAAGATGTGCTATAAGTGATAATGTTCCACGTGAAAAAAATTATGGCCTAATAAGAATACTTTTTTGTTCATTAATAAACGTTTTATGAGTTCAATTTTTAAAGGTATTTTAAAAATGTGCTCTAAAGTGCTTCCAAAAGAAAAAGAATATTTTTAGCCAATATTTTTTAAATTAGAAAAGTCTAACAATTATATATTATTTAGGAACTACAAAAATAAAACTTTCATTATGTCTTTGAGAGCACACAGAAAACTATAAATATGTCCTTAAACAAATATTTCCCAAAAGTCATTTTTAATTTTAAAATACAGACCAAATCACCATAAATGCAATTACAACTGCACATTTATTTTGAATAGGAATTGAATAGCCTGGCTTCAAAAGTGGCTCACAGAATTTTTGTATGTTCCTTCTATTATTCTGTGCCTGGCACAGAGGATGCTAACACTATTCCTGAAGATAAAACAGCATAAAATTAGAGACCCAAAGGCTCTAGCTACATTCCTGCTTCAGGAATTGTAGCAAACTCCTTCCTGTCATGTGGGAAAATAACAAGCTTAAGAGTCAGGGTCAGGGAAGTAGCTCAGTGCTGACATAGTTCAGCAGCACAAAGCAAGGCCTTGAGTTTGAACTCCAGCACCAAAAGGAAAAAAAACAACAGCCTTTTCTTAACACACTTTAGGAACTTTATACAAACATCTAACAAAATGCAAGTTAAACATTATTTACTGATATAAAGAGAAGTCAACCGCTGCTTCCCATTTTAACAATTCAGGGCACTTCAGCCATACAAAGTAACATGCATAATGCCTCTACAGTGCTGTATGACAGAGATGAGCATTTCACAAGACTTTCAAAACATGGACCTTCTACAGACCGTGAAACTCTAATTTAGCATGGTAACTTTATGCATGGGCTCTGAAGCCACTTTGTAGCATTTCTGTTATGGGCCAGGTGTTAGGTTACACTGGCATCTCCTACATGCTGGGGATAGATCATCTCTGCTAGAGATGCTTACATCACAACCAATAAACACGCATCCAGCGATAATGACGTGTGTAATCCCAGCACTCCAAAGCTAAGGCAGGAGGATCACAAGTCCAAACACAACCTGGGCAATTTAGCCACACTGTCTCAAAATAAAATTTTAAAAAAGGGCTGAGAGTGTAACTCAGTGTAAAGGTCCTGGGTTCAATCCTCAATACCACCAAACAAAAAAGTGGCAAAAATTAAACATAATCAAGACTGAAATTCTACATCTCTAACTAAACACTGACACAAGTAAATGAAATAGGGTCTTCATTCTTTATACTAATAGAAAACTTTTTTCACTGAAAAGTAACACCTGAATCAAAGAAATCCATTAATTGTTCTCAAGTCAATAGGTACTTGAACATCTGAGAATGTCCAAATTGGATTAAGAATGAAAAAGATAGAAAAGCAGAATTTTTGTCCATCGATGTTTACGGAGTAGCTAGTCAGACACCTTTACACAAAGAAACAATCAGCAAATGGGTACTCAACTCAAAGACTTAACGGGCAGAAAAGAGTAAAATACAAGATAGTACATGATGAAATATTCATAGTGGCTCTACCCTTATCAGCCACACAGCAGCCTGCCCACGGTAGATACCTCAAATTTCACCGTATTGGGCTTGATGGTACAAGCCTCTAATTCCAGTACTCGGGAGGCTGAGGCAAGAGGATCATGGCAAGTTCAAAGTCAGCCTGGGCTCTACAGTGAGTTCAAGGGTAGCCAAGACTGTATAGCCAGGTCCTGTCTCAAAATAAATAAATAATTCCATTTAAAACATACAGTAACCCGCTTAAAATCCTTTCCTGATTCTGTCACGAAGAGAGAAAAGCCTAAGCTCCTGTCTCTCTGTCCTGCACCGGAATCCCCCCTTCTTATAATAGTTAGTGGCTTTTTCTCCTTTAGCTGGCCCCATCCCCCACAGTCTCACCTTCCTCCAAAATCCCCTCCCCGCCTTGGGTTACTCCGAATGTTACTCATTCTTCAAGACGCTTCCAGAAAATATTCCCTTATCCCTCTTCCAGCCTCCACACCCAGCAGGAAGGCGGAAGTGTCCAACGCCTCGAAGTCCTATCAAAGCACACGGGGCTTAACACGTTTATAAGAACCTCTACTGTCTTCTCTCCCGAGCTGGCTATCTTCTAGACAGCAGAGATAAGAATGTCTCCAAGATCAGTAAACACCTGAACACTTCCTAACCCTTCGCATGCCTAACAATCAGTAACTCTTAAAAGTCTGAAGGAGGCTGGTGTAGCTCAGGGGTGGAATGCTTGCCTAGCTAGCATCAAGTTTAGTGGTACTTACTAAACAGATGTGCAATATAATCAAGCCTGCTTGAAGTTACAACAAACTTTTTTGGCGCAATCTTAATTAGGTTTTGGGGGGGGAAGTAGTTTTAGGCTTACGGTGTGAAATATACAACTATTTTCTGACCTCTAAAAAGAAAATCCCTTAGGCAAAAACCTACTCCCAGGTGACTCTGCCAGGTGTATACTCATCTCAAAGGCAAAGCGAGCCTACCGCATCCACTGACACACTTCCTAACCGCAGCGACTGCTCACCGGCTCTGAGACACCGCCAGCTGTCTATGACCCGCTCTCCCGGGCGTCTGAGTTCTTCCTTTTCTCTACCCGACTTCCGCGATGGGCATTCCCTGGGCTCCCTCCAAGACGCTTCGGAAGCAAGGACTTGTGTGCCCTGCCCGGCCCCACACCTTCGCCCTCCATCACCGGGTGAGTCTTCAAATCCCGAGCCACGAACACCCTCCCTGCTCCGGGACGTTTCCGTCCCCCTGGACGCACGCGGGCTGGAGAAGCCGAGGCGCCCCCGCCGCGGTCCGAGCCTCCATCCCGCCGCGCTCCGC
>NW_004955807.1:0-16744 GCF_000276665.1 Chinchilla lanigera
GGCATCTTCACAAGTATATTCCATCTCAAGAAATCACTTTACTTAGCCACAAGAAGCAATCTCCATTCATTTACGTTTCATCACGAGACGGCATCTTCACAAGTATATTCCATCTCAAGAAATCACTTTACTTAGCCACAAGAAGCAATCTCCATTCATTTACGTTTCATCACGAGACTGCACCAATACTGTCACATCTTCAGGCTCCACTAGTAATGTCAGTTCTCCTGCCAGTGCCACCACATCTCATTACCACTCCCTCTCAAGACCTGAATCACTCCAGTCTACCCACAAAGGCTGGAACCAGCTTTTGCCAAATGCTTGTTAATGCAGATAGACCATCATGCTCTTTCCACAAACCGTGAATGTTTTTAACTGCATCTAGAATGGTGAATCTTCTCCAAGGTTTTCAATTTCCTTTCCCCAGATCTATGAAGGAATGACCATATAACAGATACGTATAAAACATGTATCAGCTTTAGGAAACGCACTTCCTTAATGGGAAGACTTGGAAGTTGAAACTATTCCTTAATCCACAGGCTGCAGAACGGATGGTGTACAGTGGGCACAAAGACAATCTCATTGCGTATTTCCATCAAAACTCTTGAGTGGCCAGATGCTTTGTTAATCTGTAGTAATTTATTGAAAGGGGCTCTTTTTACTAACAGTCTCAACTATGGGCTTAACATATCGAATAAACAATGGTATCAACAAATATGCTATCATCCAGTCTTTGTTGTTCTATTTACGAGGCGTAGGCATTGGAAACTAAGTATAATTCTTAAGGACCTTAGCATTTTCAGATGGTACATGAGCACTGACTTCAACTTCAAGTCACCAGGTACACTAAACCCTCACAAGAGAGTCAGCCTGTCTTTTGAAAGTTTAAAGACAGGCACTGGCTTCTCTTCAATTTTGGCAGTCCTACATTTTTCTACACAGAAAATGTGCTGTTTAGAGTAGCAACCGCATCAATCAGCTAGATCTAGATACAGTACTTTGCTGCAGCTTCTACATTAGCACTTGTTCCTTCATCTTGAACTTTTTATGTTATGGAGATGGCTTCTTTCCTTAAACATCATGTGCCTGCCAACTTTTGTTAGTGCCGAACCTTTCTTTTCAAGTGTCCTTACTTCTAATCCATCAAAAAATTAAAGAGAGTTAGGCTTTTAAGTGCATTCTGTGGCTGGTTCGAGCTATCCAGACCAGTAAAGTATCACTATTAACAAGCTGTTTCACTTTCGTATTCACATGTTCATTGGAACAGACTTTTAATTTCAAGAACATTTTCTTTGCATTCAAATTTGTACAGCTGGGTATGGTGACACACATTTGTAATCTCAGTACTTGGGAAGCTGAGGCAGGCAGTTGCCATGAGTTAAAAGCCAAAAATAAATAAATAAATAAGTAACTGGCTGTGTGTTTGGCAAAAGAGGCCTCACTTTCAGTCTGTTTTGGCTTTCCTCATGCCTTCCTCACTACATTTAATCATTTCTAGAACCTGACAAAGTGAGAAATGTGTGACTCTTCCTTTCACCAAAACACTTAGTGGCCACCATAGCATTTTTAACTGGCCTAACTTCAATATACACAGCTGTGTCTCAGAGACCAAGGAAGCCCAGGAAAGGGACAGAGATGGCAACTGGCCAGCCAATAAGGCAGTCAGACACACACATTTATTAAATTACTCTTATTACATAGGCAAGGTTTACCAGTGCCCCAAGGATTATAATAATTAACATCCAAAGTCACTAATCCCAGATCCCAAAAGAAGATACAATAAAAAAGTTGGAAAATGTGAGATTACCAAAATGTGACAGAGTAACAGAAAGTGAGCCTATGCTATTGGAACAATGGCACCAGCAGACTTGCTCAAAGCAGGTTTGCCACAAACCTTCAATTTGTAAAACAACACTATCTATGAAGCACAAGAGACGGAAGAGGAGAATCAAGTTCGGCTGTACTAGGTTTGAAGAAAACAGTTTCTAAACATGGCCACTCTAATAGGATATAAACACAGAGTATGAGATGCTTAAACACTTCTTTTGCAGAGTTTTGCTATAAATATCTCAAAATCCTCACGAAATAATTCAAAAGGGAATGAAAAGCTGGAGCTTCTTAGTCAAAAGCCTGAGCCAGGCCCTCTACTCCATGTCTTTCCTTCCATGTTCTAGCCATGGGTGCCCAAGAAAATGAGCTTTAGTAGAAAGGTGACTTCATAATTAGCAAAATTGACAGGGAGCACCAAGATGGCAGAGTGGTAAGCAGCAGAAAAACAGCCTAAGAGTCACCGTCCAGATACTGTAATATAGCAACGTGAGAAAGACAAAGAGGGAAATGGGAACCTTGGACCAAGGAAGGATTTGAAGTGTAAACTGAAGCCCATAGAGAGTGTGAAGAGAGAAACTTCAACAAAGAAGTAGGTAGCAGGTGGCGCCTTCCCAAGACAGGACTCACTGTGTGAGAGGAGCAGTTCAAGTCTGTGAATACAGTGACTGCTGGCAACCCCAGAGGCCTCCACGGAAAGACACGGCAGTGGAGGGGAGCACTGGATGTGAAGGATGCGGACATGGAGGGGCCAGCTGAGCTCAACACTCAGAGTGACTGCTCTCTCCATCTAGTGGTTCCCAGCTGAGCTCAGGCCCTTGGGAAGTGTGCTGATGGCTGCAGGCTGAATGAGTCTGGTCTTGGCCAGAAGGTACAGGTTCCCTGAGATTATCTACTACCCCTCCAAAAAGCTACTGCTGGCTTGCTGGGACAGACTGGCACAGATCAGGACTCTTGTCTCCAAACGTTGTCTACCAGTGACAGCAGAGACAAACCTGGAAGTGGACTTGTTTTTTCCTCTCTCTCTCTCTGTTTTTCACTGTGGTTTTGTTTTTGTTTTCTCCACTGTTTGACCTTGTTTTTGTATGTGTGAATGTGGTTTCTAGCCTCTTTGTGGTTGTGGTACTGTTATACTCTTCTTTTTATCTCTTCCTTCTCTTTCCCTCCAGCCTTCTGCACCAGTTCCCCAAAGTTAGCATTATCCCCCTTTGTCCCCTACCTTACTTCTAGTCTCTTCCTCTTCTTCCATTTCTCTATTTTCTCCAGAATCATTTTAAATTTTAACCCCTGGGGGCAAATTGACATATTAAGGACTTACATACTGCATATAGTTTTTTGGTTTGTTTTAGATTTAGTTATATAACCACAAATCCAGTTCATAGAGTTAAAGGTGGCAAATTGATGGTTACCTCAGTTAGTCATTTTCTACACTGTGTTTGATGCTACTGTTATTGTAGATGGTACCACTACAGCCAAAAGTGACATAACTGCTCTAAACAGCTGTTCTTCCTGGTATTCCAAGATGGGATTGACCAAGGGTCACAGAAAATACTGTGGTATAATGCCAAAAAACCAGGAGCTGGGCCAAAGAGGCAGCAACTTCTCATCCCAAACAAACTGAAGATGGAGGATCTTGCAACAGACTCAAAACCCAAAAACCAGCTACACTTGGAAGATACCTCACAGAAGTAGTCACTTCCTAAGGGTTCTAAATATTAGCAATAAAGCAACCCATCACAGGCAATTTACAAGCATCACCCCAGGAATTAAAACTAAAAAAAAAACAAAAGAAAATGAAAAGACACTTAAACAAGATGTCACCACACACATCCAACTCACCTAAGGCAAACCGAGGAGATGATGAGAGGGGACAATACGAAAACCACTCACCTGGCCTCTGTAAAGTGGTAACAGCAAAGCAATTGAATGAGACTCTAGAAAATTATCAAATCAGAAATAATTTCTCAAATAACTGCAGAGATGGTGTCCACAATGAAAGATGGTGTCTTCATGCTTAATGACTCTAGGTCAGATACAAACAAAAAAAAGAGGACAGAACATTTGAGGGAACTTACGACCACAAAACCAGAACTCCGATTTCTTTTGGGGGGGGGCAGGGTACCAGGAATTGAACTCAGGACCTCATGCTTGCCAGGCAGGTATTGTGCCACTGAGCTAAATCCTCGGTCCCCAAAATGTTTTGAAGAACATTCTAGAAAGAGGAAACAAGGACTACTACTCCATGAACCTCAACAAAAGGAATCTACCAGGAAAAGAAAACAAACAGAGAAAGGGAGGAAAAAAAAAAGAGGGGGCACCAATAACAGGAACATAACATGAGAAGGATAAGTCAATACGTATCAGTAATAACCATCAATGTTAATGGTCTCAGTTTACCAATCAAAAGACACAGACTGGCAGAACTGATCAAGAAGCAAGATCCAACAATAGGCTGCATATAAGAAACACACTGAATTTAAAAAGAAATTCACAGACTGAAAGTCAAAGGATGGAAAACAATATTCCATGTGACAGGAAGACAGAAAAAAGCAGGGGTAGCTATTTTATTTGCAGACAAAGTGAATTACAAGCCAAAACTGATTAAGAGAGACAAAGAAGGTCACTATATCCTTGCAAAGTGAACAATCCAAGAGGAAGTGGTAACAATCATAAATATATATGCCACAAATACCAGTGCACCCACCCGTATAGAACAAGTATTAATGGGCATGCAAAAGCTAGTTAAGTACTAATACAATTGTATTGGGGGACATTAATACCCCACTGTCACAAGAAGATCTACTGGACAAAAAAAAAACAAGAAGGCAATATTAGAACTGAACCAAACTTCTGAACAAATGGACTTAGTAGACGTCTACAGTGTTCTACCCCACATCAGAATACACATTCTTTCCAACTGCACAAGGGATGTTCTCCAAAACAGATCACATACTTGCTTACAGAACATGTTTAAGTAAATACAAAGGAATTTAAATTGCCCCATGCATATAAAACAATAGTGCAAAGAAATTGGAAATTAATGGCAAAAGAAACCACAAGAACTTCATAAACATGTAAATTAAATAGCACCCTTCTGAACAACCAATGGGTGATAGATGAAATTAAAGAAGCAATTAGGGGGCTGGGGAGTTAGCTCAGCAGTACAGCACCTGCCTGGCAAGCGCAAGGTCGTAAGTTCGATTCCCAGTACCGGAAAAAAAAAACAAAAAAAAAAGGTTCTTTCAAGAAGCAATTAGACAGTTTCTACAATTAAAAGGTAACAATACAACATACTGCAACTTTGGGGAAACAAGGAAAGCAGTCCTAAGAGGGTCATTCATAGCAGTGAATACCCATACCAGGAAAACAGAACAAGTACAAATAAATAACTTAATGGTGAACCTCAAACTTTTGGAAAAAGAAGAGCATGCTAATCCAAAAGCGTGTATGAGGTCAAGGAAATTACAAAGATCAGAGCAGAAATTAATGCACTGGAGATGGAAAAAAAAATACAAAGAATCAATGAATTGAAGAGTGAGTTCTCTGAAAGATTAAATAAAATCAACAAATCTTTAACCAACCTCATCAAAAAAAAGGAAAGACTCAAAGCCACATAATTAGGAATGAAGAGTGAAATCACAATGGACCTTGCAGAAATATAGATCATCTATACCTACTTTGAAAACTTGTATTCTAATAAGATGGCAAATGCAGAAGAAAAGCAGATTCCTAGATACATATGAATTACCAAAGTTGAATCAAGAAGACATAAAATTTCTAATTAACATGGTATCAATCAATAAAATCAAAGACGTAATTCAAAACCTACCAAGAAAGAAAAGCCCAGTTCCTGACAAATTCACTGCTTAATTCTACAACATGTTTAGACAAAACCTGACACCACTACTTTGCAAACTCTTTAATGAAATTAAAAGGGAAGCAACACTCCCAAACTTATTCCTAGAAGCAAGCATTACACTAATACCAAGACTAGAGAAGGACCGAACTAAGAAAGAGAATTACAGGCCAATCTCTCTAAGGAACATAGACACAAAAATCCTCAATAAGAAACTGGCAAACAGAATACATCAAATCACCAAAAAGATTATACACCATGACCAACTGGGATTTATCCCAGGGATGCAGGAATGGCTTAACATACGTGAATCAATAAATGTGTAATACACCATATTAACAATGCAAAGGACAAAAATCATACGATCAGCTCAATAGATGCAGAAAAAGATTTTGATGAAGGTCAGCACCCATTCATGTAAAAACCTTACAGAAAATGGGAACAGGTGGTCTTTATCTCAATCTGATAAAAGCCATGCATAACAAACCAAGAGCCAACATCATACTAAATGAACAAAAGCTGAAAGTTTTCTCTCTAAAAACAGGAACAAGAATGTCCACTGTTTCCACTCATATTCAACATGTCCTGGAAACTTCAGCCAGAGCAATTAAACAAGAGAAAGAAATAAAAGGAATAACAATAGGAATGGAAGAAGTTAAATTATCATTTTTGGCAGATGACACTATACTCTACCTAAAAGACCCCAAAAACTCCACCAAAAAACTGCTAGATTTAATAAGCAAATTCAGTAGCACAGCTGGATACAAGTCAATACTCAAAAATCAATAGCCTTCCTGTACACAAATAACAAACTCACTGAGAGCAATTAGGGAAACAACACTTTCACAATAACATTCAAAGAATGAAATACCTAGTAATCAATCTAACAAAGGATGTAACAGACCTCTACATAGGAAACTATAATACTCTGAAAAAGAACTCAAGTGGATATCTAGAAAATGGAACGACATTCCTTGCTCTTGGGTAGGAAAAACCAATTTAGTAAAAATAGCCATACTATCAAAAATGTTATACAGATTTAATGGAATTCCAATCAAAATTCCAACAGCATAGCTCACAGACTTAGAAAAAACAATCCTAAAATTCATTTGGAACCAGAAGAGACCTAGAATAGCAAAGGCAATTCTGGGCAAGAAAGGCAAGGCAGGACAAATCATTATCCTTGACTTGAAATTATACTATTAAAGCTACTGTGATAAAAACAGCATGGTACTGGCAAAAAAACACAAAAAAACAAAAAAAAAAAAAAAAAAAAACCTGAAGATCAATGGCACAGACCAGAACATGGAGAAACAATTGTAGACTCAGCCACCTTATCTTTGACAAAGGTGCCAAAAACGAGAGAAAGATAGCCTCTTTAATAAATGGTGCTGGGAAAACTGGCTCTGCACATGCCAAAGATTAAAACTGGACCTACATCTTTCCCCATGCACTAAACTAAATTTGAACTAGATCAAAGATCTCAATGTTAAAACAGGGACGGGGATATAGTTCAGTGGCATAAGTGCTTGCCTGGCAAGCCTGAGGTCATGAGTTCGATTCCCAGTACCAAAAGTAAGTAAATAAATAAATGTTAAAACAGAAACATTAAATCTGCTGGAAGATAGAATAGGTGAAACTCTTGAAGACATTGCTGTAGGTAAAGACTTTATGAATAAAGCTCTGATCACCCAGGAACTACCACAAAGAATCAACAACTAGGATCTCATCTTATTAAAAAATTTTTGCACATCGGGCTGGGGATTTAGCTCAGCGGCAAAAGCGCCTGCCTGGCAAGCGCAAGGTCGTGAGTTCGGTTCCCGGTACCGGAGAAAAAACAAACAAAAAAAAAACAACAACAAAACAAAATTTTTGCACAGCAAGAGAAACCACCAAGAGTGAAGAGAGAAGCTACAATGTGGGAAAAGACGTTTGCCACCTGTTCCTCAGACAAAGGATTACTATTGAGAACATAAAAACAATCCCCCGCACACAAAAAAATCAAGACTTCCCAAATTTAAAGACCCTATCCAAAAATGGGCATCTCAGATGAACACATACTTCTCAGATGAAGAAATACAAATAACAAATAAATATATGAAAAAATGTTCATCATCACTTGTCATTTGAGAGATGCAAATTAAAATAACACTGAGATTCCATCTCATCCCAGAAAGAATGGCTATTATCAAGAAATCAACCAGTAGCAAATGCTGGAGGAGCTGTGGGAAAGAAGGAACCCTTCTCCACTGTTGGTGGGAGCACAGACTATTGCAACCACTGTGGAAATCAGTGCGGAGATTCCTCAAAAAACTAGGATTGGAGGTCCCACTTGACCCCGCTGTTCTCCTTCTGGGTATCTTCCTATAAGAATTAAGAGCATCATACCACACTGATATGTGCACCCATGTTTATAGCAGCACAACTTGTAATAGCTAGATCTTGGAAACAACCCCAATGCCCATCTACTGAGAAATGGCTAAAAAAGATGTGGTCTTTTTCTAAAATGGAGTACTACTCAGCCACAAAGAAGGATAAACTGGAGATTTTTATAAGAAAATGGATGCAACTAGAGACCAAACTCCTAAGTGAAATAAACCAGATGCACAGGTGTAAACATCACTTGGTCTTCCTCATGTGAGAAGCTGAAAGAGTAAATAAGATCTAAAATGTACAATAGATATTGCAAAATGGGAAGAAACTTCAAAAGGAAAGAGAAACTGGGATGAGGGAAAAGAAGGAAAGGAAAAGTAAAAAAAAAAATGTGCATACATATAGAAAATAGTTAAGATACTTATACTACTAATTTCTCTTAGTTCACTGAAAAGAAAGGCTTGTGCTAACATTGTTTGGACAATTAAATGTCTGTATCTTGTATTCTAAGTAACTAATCTAAAGATAATATGCAATGTATTAACACCATTGTTATCCTCCTATTATCTTATTTTGAAGTTTGTTTCCTTTTCTCTCTAAAATAAAAAAAATTAGGAAAGTTTATAAAATCCAAGTTTCTCAACACAGATTCATAAGTAATCATCCCCACCCCCCAAAATTGTATACATCTCTGGGATCTGTGTTACCGTTCATCAGGTAAATGTAATAAACCACATATGCTTGCTTTCAGAGGTTTATAATCTTCCACTCATGACAAAGACAAGACCATTAATAAATAAAACCACCCAAGCCATTCACATACATTAACATAGCACTGACATAAAAAATTGAACAAAAATACCCTGTTAATGACTTCCTTTCATAAACTGTTTTATACTAAAATGAGGTGATAGATCATAACATTCTTCTTTATGTTTCAATTCGATACCATCAGTGATAAGTACTCACACCTATATACCACATAGTAGGATACCTCCCCATAAATGGTTCTGACAGAATCCAACTTCGTCTCTTCCTACTTATAAAGTTGTGAAAAATAATGCCCATTTCATATACATTACCTCATGCAAGAATGGCAACTCATCCCTTGCTTTGTGGTATTCAGCCACACACTCCAAGCAGTAGCAGAGGTCTTCATTGGCTGTTTGGAATTCACGGGACTCAGTCTTGGATGCATAGCACTTTAGGAAGTCAGTGGTGGAAATACCACCTGGTGTACACCAACAACATGTGCTCATTCTGCACCTGTATCCAGAAAAGAAGACAGCTAATACCTTAAGTCAAAAATAACACTTCACACCTACTCTGTGTGAAGAATGGGTATACTTCGTACTTGCGACCCAGGTCTCCAATTTAAATGTGCCTCCACAGCCACAATGTTCTGTGAGGCACCTTATTAATCACTGTGCTAATTAACTGCAGGGCAGGAGATACAGTTCAGTGGTTAAGGGCGCTAGCCTAGTGTTGTAAGGCCCTGGGTTAAACCCCCAGCACTGCAAAAGAAAAATAAACCTGAAAACTCACTGTTAATAATGAACAATATAAAGAAATATATAGTTGGGCTACAGAAAGGCTCAAAATTATGTAGAGGGGCTGTGCACAATAGTGCACACCTGGACTCCCAGCACTTTGTGTGGCTATGGTAGGAGGATCACAAGTTTGAGGCCAGATTGGGCAATTTAGTAAGGTCGTGTTTCAAAATTTAAAAAAATTTAAAAGAACTGGGGAGGTAGCTCAGTATAAGGGCCCTAGATTAAGCCCAGTACTGCGAGGAAGAAAAAAAAAATTATGTAGAGTACTGATGGGAAACACACAAAGACACAGGCTTATCAGTTTTCAAAGTACAGATTTTGGAATATAGTAATAATTTACTGGCAACAAAATCAAAAGCTAAAGAACGCTTTCATCTTCCCAGAAGGTCTGTTCCAGAACTCTCTGTAAACACAAAATTCCCATGTATAAACCTATAGCAATAACAAAACCACATGCCTATAATCCTAGCAGACTGAGGCAGATTTGCCTATACTGCTAGGCAAGACTGAGGCAGGAGGACTGCTGCGAGTTCAAGGCCAGCCCAAACTACATAGTGAGTTCAAGTCCAGTCTACACTACAGAGGGAGACCCTGTCCCCCTCCCCCAAGAAAAAACCCAGGTGTGTGGCGCATGCCTGTAATCCCAGTACTCAGGAGGTTAGGACAGGAAGATCAGTGTGAGTTTGAGGTCACTCTGGGCTATGTAATGAGTTCAAGGCCAGCCTGCACTACACAACCAGACCCTGCCCCCCTCCCCCAAGAACAAACCCAGGCGTGTGGCGCATCTGTAATCCCAGTACTCAGAGGCTAAGACAGGAAGATCAGTGTGAGTTCAAGGTCACTCTGGGCTATGTAATGAGTTCAAGGCCAGCCTGCACTATACAGCCAGACCTTGTCTCAAAACAAAAGCAGATGAATTTTCTTGCTTAGAAAGCACACACGCATAAATCTGTGTGTGGGCTCATATATGAACGCGTACGTACATATACACAAATTGGTGCCCAAACATCATTGCTCTTTAATGCACTATAAATTTATAGCTATAAATGTGAACTTACTAAGTAGTTTTAACTGAGTAAGTCATTTTTTATTCCATTCAACTTTTTGTTTTTATACCACCAGAACATTCACCATCTAAGCTCAAAAGTTAAAGGGTTAAAATAATCTACATTCTAGCACTATGAAAAAGAACAAAATAGCAAGATGGTACCAGGAAAGAGGAAACCTCAAGAACCAATCTGTCAAGGTTTGAAGATATACATTATACACATATATAGTATATATACATATGTAATGTATACATATGCATATTAATATATACATGGTGGGTTCATCAGAACTACAAATGACATGAAACTGAGAGGATTAAGAACTAGACAGAAGCCAGAATCCAAAGAGATCTCTAGTGAGATATAATAAATGAGGGATACATGAGGAGGGTTGCAGGAGGTGGGTCACTGGGGGTGTGGCCTGGAAAGGGCTGACAGCTTCCTTCGTCCCACGATTGTGCTCCGCTTCCCACGGCCATGTCATGAGCTCTTTCTCCTCTGTGATGCCCCTCTGCCATTCTGCCCTGCCTTGGAGCCAGCTGACTGAGGTCTTTACAAACTGGGAGTCAAAATAAACCTTTTCTCCTTGAAGCTGCAGACCTAAGACTCCTGGGAAACACAACCTTTACCAATCAATCAAGGTTAAACTAACCAAGGATAAGCCATGTTGCTATACCTTGACATAAGTGAAAAGGAACCTAAACTCTGTTGTTGCTTCCCCAAAACCTGTCTCACAGAGTTCATCAGAAAAACAGTATGATCTAAGCAACTATCTGCCAGTCTGGGGCAATAACATGAAAACACCATACCCAAGAGAAATCAATTGTTCTTTCACAGAAAACAATCATTAGGAATTGGGCCAGAAAATTATCCAAATGACCTGATCTTTAAAACCTTAACCTTCAGTTAAGTATCCAATGAACATTAATTATCAACCAAATTGTGTGATAGGAGGATTACAGATCCAACTGCAAATTTATTCCACAAAGCAAATGAACCTAACCCATGCATTCTCATCAGGGTAGACTCCTTAACAGAGGTAAGAAACTAATTAATGAGATATGAATCAAGAACTTAACAGGCAGAGAACATATTAAAATTTCTAGAAGACAATGAGGAAAAAAAAAAAAAAAAAAAAAACAACTAAAAATCTCCCTTTAGGAAGGAAAAATAAGACAAAAGGAAACTTGGAAGTCCCTGAACGTTTGGATACAGAAATACAAATATGGCAGTGAAATCTGAATATGGGGGTGTGGTTTGATGATAAGGTACTTGCCCTGCTTCCATCCCAAGCAGAAGAAACACACACAAAAGCATCACCCTAAAATTCAGAGGAATCTCTGCTAATGGGAAACCACTAATATTCTGAAAGTTATACTTCATAGCTGAGGCTTTTAAAAGCTCCCTCATATCTCCCTGACTTATGATTAGGTAATTACATATGAATGCCTAAGCACAAGCAAATGCTTTACCTTGTGTACCGATTTTTAAAATTTATTAAACATCACTTTCACCTATGCTTCAGTAGAAGCTTACTTTCTTCATGCTTCTACAGACAGTTTAGTGATTCCCTGCACCAAAAAAAACCACCCAAAAACAAATAAAAAAAAAAGTTTAGGATAGCTTTCAATATATAAGTATATATGGCAAAAGACTTAAAAGTAAGATTTCGAAAAGGTCAAAACTCATTTAGAAGAAGTTGGAGCCGGGGATATAGCTCAGAGGCACAGCACCTGTGTGGCAAGTGCAAGATTGTGAGTTCAATTCCTGGTATCCAAAAAAAAAAAAAAAACAAAAACAAAATAAAGTCCAAGAAGGAGTATAATTTCACTGAGTTCAAAATGCAGGAGTTTCCTGAAAGAAGGGAACAAGAAAAGGACAACATGAATTACATAGCTTTCATCTGAAGAAAAAACTAGTAATGCAAGTTCAGCTACAGAAATTTGCCCTTTCTTACTACTATCATTTCTGTTTTATCAATGCCTACCATATATAAAGACACTGCAAGCTAGGCATACCAAGAACCATTAAGAGATACAGCCTTCACAAGTTCGGTTCCCGGTACCGGAGAAAAACCAAAAAAAAAAAAAAAGATATAGCCTTCACTATATTTTGGCAAAATATGATTATTTTATTTAAGGAAGAATATTATCAAAATACTAGGAAGTTTCAAGTTTGCAGTTAATAGTTTGTGGAGTTTAATACTTTGGGGGTTTTTTGGTGATCTAATTCAATGCAGGAAGTGAACTCAGACTTAGAAATAGAAAGTGAAACTTCACAGATTTCTCAAACATCAACTGTTTCAAGCATGACTTTGGCAGATAAAAAGATTGCAATCAATCTAAACTTTAAAAAAATTATCTAGGTGTGGTGGCCCACACCTGTAATCCCAGCACTCGAGAGGCTGCGGCAGGAGGATCACTGCAAGTTTGAGAGCAACCTGGGCTACAAAGTGACCTCAAGGCCAGCCTGAACAGCATAGCGAGACCCTGTCTCAAAAAGACCAAAAAAACTAAAAAACTATGTGTCCACAGTGTAAATAAAATGTTGGGTACTTTAAAATAATTACCAGAGCATCCAGCAAAGGAAATGTATTGACAAAACTAGTTTACTTTTTATTTCACTCAGTAAGGTAGCCTACCTTCTCATTCCAGAAAGGAAAAGTCAATTTCCTCAAAAGTGATGGGAGTTACTGTCTTGCCTAATGCAGGCAAGGCTCTGTCAGCAAACATGCCCTTCTTAGCAAACAATAGGAATCCACTAATGGGCCATGCTGTCCTTGGTACACAGAGCAGAAGGCCATAAAGATGAGGCCAGGACAGGAAACTCTCCTCCGTGCGGAGAGTCTGACGTTATCTACACACCTGCGCGGCCCTTCAGACCTTTCTGTGAACTCAACCACTGGCATCCCACCCCCCCAAATTCCTTCAGGGAACAGCTCCCTCCTTGATCCCTATATAACTCTGCCTCTGGGGGGGGTGTGCGCGCGTGCGTGAGTGCGTGTGTGCGTGTGTGTGTGTGTGTGTGTGTGTGTGTGTGTGTGTCAGAGAGAGGGGTATCTTTCATGATCTCAGCCCGTCTCCATGGGGACAAAATAAAACTAGCCCCACTGCTTTATACAAAGCCTGTTCAGTGGTCTCTCATGCACCATTTATCACAGTTACTGCCACAAGAAGGTAAGTGCATGGAATCGAGAATACACACAGAACACTGCTGCACTGCACAGCATAAGAGAAACATTCTCTCAAAAGCCCAAATTATGTGCAATTATGTTCTAAAATCTAAAATCATGGTTCAAAAGCTAAACCCAAGAAATCTCAGTCAGGTATACTTTTCTCTTTAAGCAGAACATTACTGATCATAAATGACTGAAACCAGTATGTCTTCACAGACAGTCCTTGGGGGGTGCTGGGAATTCAGAGACAGTTTTTGAGGTCTATTTTGCCTTCACTGGACTGGAACTGCTTGGAATGACTACTGAACCACAAAAAGGAGTGACATCTAATAGTCAAGATGCAGGACAGAAATAAATCACACTCTGAGCACCAACTGAAAGGACACCCATGAGATGCTTCACCAAGACATAACTTTAACTTTCCACAGACTTATCTTTGGGGTATCATCTCTCAGTATTAACTTGCCACAAACATCAAGCAACAATCTCTCTTTTATCCTTCCCAGTTCATTTTGTTGTTTTTGGTTTTTTTGGTACCTGGAATCGAACTCAGGACCCTGCACTTGCCAGGCAGGTGCTGTGCTGCTGAGCTATCTCCCTGGCCCTGTTTTGTTGTTTTTTGAGACAGGGTCTTACTCTGTAATGCAGACTGGTCTTAAACTCACTATGTAGCCCATGCTGGCTTTAAACTCAGGACAATCCTCCTGCCTCAGCCTCCCCAGTGCTGGGATTACAGGTGTGTGCCACCATGCTGAGCGCCCCCCCCAGTTAATCTCTACAGTTAATCTCTCACCATCTCCTACTTCTTTGCACTCTGGCTTCTACCCTTACATTGCACTGCATGTGCAAAAACTTTTACAAAATCCTTTTTTTGGTACTGGGAATTGAACTCAGGTCTCTGCGCTTGCCAGCCAAGTGCTGTGCCACTGAGCTACAGTCCCTGCCCTACAAAATCCTTAATAACTGGCTATTAGCAAATCCAACAGGTTCTCTACTTGACTCTAAATTCTACAAAATGCGACATACACCACTATACTGTTCTCCTGACCCTTGCTGTGCCTACTAATCCTCAATAATCACTTCTTCCATTGCTCAATATCTAAATATCAAAGTCTCGGGGCTGGGGATTTAGCTCAGCAGCAAAAGTGCCTGCCTGGCAAGCGCAAGGTCGTGAGTTCAGTTCCCGGTACCGGAGGAAAACAAACAAAAAAATAATAAATAAATAAATAAATAAATAAATAAATATCAAAGTCTCTAAAGGCCTGAGACCCCTAACCTCTTCAATACTCTCTTAACCTGTTTCAGCTACTATCTAAAGTAAAGCTTCCCAAAGATGGAAAATGTAAACTTCCTTTTTTTTCTTTCTTGAGATAGAGGTCTATATTCCCTAGGCTGGTTTTAAATTCTTGGGCTCAAGTAATTTTCCTGCCTCAGACTTACAAGTAGGGACTATGAATGCACCGAACTTCAAACCAAACCAGAACAAACAAAAACACACTTGTCTTGAGGTACCTGGGGCATAAAGTATATGTCTCCTTACATGTCTGGCAGACGCAGTTCTTCCTCTGTTACCTGTCCTATAGTCTCTGGATTGACAGCACTGTCATCTACTCAGTTTTCAAACCAGTAACCTAGGACTTAGCCTATATTCTCCTTTTCCCTCAGCCCTACCTCGGACTTCCAGTCCACCTCTGTAAGTCTACAGCTCTTCTCAGTGTCACTGCCACTGCCTTAGTTTAACAGATTTTCATTATCTGCCTGATGACTTTAGAAGCCTAAACGATCACTCACTTGATCCACCACCAATCACTGCTCTGAAATGTTGCCAGCAGCTCAAGCACACTACACTTCAAAAGCACAGGACTCCTCCACCTGCTTTGGGATAATGTTCAAACTGTTGAACTCAACACATTAGGCCCTCCACAATCAGGCCTCGGCAACACCTCCCGCTGTTATCTCATACTTACCTCCTCCTAAAACACTTCATGGCGCTTGGCATTCCCTGACTTTACAGAAGCTCTTCTATCTGCCTTGAATACTCATCCTTCGTATTTCTGCCTGGTTCTTAATCCCAGAAACTTTAAGAAAAAAAGTAAATAATGAGCTCGAGTTCGTAAAACTCAGATTCAAGTTTAAAGCCCTCCACTAGCGATTTTAGCAGGAACCACTGTGAGCGCCACTGCCTCTTTCTGCGGACCTCCTTCCTGCTCCGGCCTCAGGCAATCTGTGCAACCTTCTACCTTGTGTAATGGGGGAGTCCGACCTCCCACTCACTCGCCTGCCCCACGCTTGGCAATCTCAAGTCTCTTAGGGAAAGGACCTGTTCTACACTGCTTTGTAGCACCGGTGCTTGATACATATTAAACGCCGGGGACAAAGCCTTAAAAGTCTAAAATAATTACCTTGACAAACGGCTTTAAAAGACGTGATCTCAGTTCAGACGGCTGGGCTTGCTAACAACCGGCATTCACACATAGCCACGCCTTGGCTCCAGAAGAACACTTCTGAGATGGAAAAGAAGAGCTGACAAAGTGGCTCCCCAGAGCCGCGAGTCAACCCTAGGGAGACAGAGACAGACGGCGCCGCTGCTGGAGCAGTTCCACGGCCGACGGCCTTCTCCTGCGGGCCGTGTACGTGCAGCCAGCTCGGCACTCGCTCACCCGCACCCCGAATCCGCCCGCGCAGGTACCTTCACCCCGGATCCGGATCCGTAGGACCCATTCGGCGCCGCCGCTCTCGGCCCACCGCAGGGCCTGCAAACCCGCAGCCGGCGCTCGGGCTCGGCGCTCTGTCCCTTTAAGGGACGCGACACCGCCAGCAGGCACCCACGCCCCGGGACACGCGCAGCGCCGGCAGCACCCGCTCGCCCGGGACACCCCAGCGCCAAGGAGCGCAGGTCCAGGGCGCGCGC
>NW_004955807.1:17452-18742 GCF_000276665.1 Chinchilla lanigera
TCGCCGCTCCTCCCCTCCCTTCCCCGCGCCCGGCGTTCGGCCGCCGTGCTCCACACCTCGAACGGGGCGCTCTGCGGACGCGCGGCGGGGGACGTACACTTCGTGTAATAGGAAAGAATATTAGGTTAAACACACGAGCAGGCGGGCTGGGGATTTAGCTCAGCGGCACAGCGCCTGCCTGGCAAGCGCGACGTCGTGAGTTCGATTCCCGGAACCGGAAAAAAAAAACAAGAAAAAAAAGAAACTACGAGCAGGGCATCGCCCCGGAGTAAACGGGCGGGCGTGGTGGCGCAGCCTCCGGTCACAGCGCTCTGGGAAGCGGAGGCAGGGCGCCGCCAAGATCAGCCCAGCCTGGGGCGCTTAACGCCTGAGCCAGGCACTGTCTCAAAACGAACAACGCAAACAAATAAATCAATAGTAAGTTCAAATGGGTTGGCGAGGTAGTTCAATGTAAAGGCTCTGGGTTCAGTTCCCAATACCACGGGGAAGTAACACGTCCAAAGTAAAATAATCCACTGGTAAGCCGCGTTTTATAACGCCTGCTCCCCCCTGACAGTTTAGCCTCAACCCCGGCCTCTGCTCTAATACAGGATAAGTAAACAAAACCATCACTGCCAGCGACTCATACCCAACGGGAGAGAAGAGGGTGGGCGGGGACGATCTCACCCCGGAGAATCCTAATCCAAGAATGAAACGGACAGCAAGAATGGGTGGGGGGGACACCCAGCCGAGAACGTTCCAGAAAGGGGCGTGGCTTAAACGACCGTTAGGATTCATCCCGACCGTTATTCCCCCTCCCCCACTGTCAGTTGTTTCCCCAATATGCAAATGAAGTGTTTACGCGGTACTATTACATGTGTATGTAGCCCTCCTTTTTGCTGTTGTTGAGAGGAGTTTTGTTTGTTTGTTTTGGGGGGGTTTTTTTTTTTGGTTTTTTTGAGACGGTCTTGTGATGTAGTTCAAGCTGGCCTAGAACTCATTATGTAGCCCAGACAGGTCTTGAATTCCAGGTGATCCTCCTGCCTCACCCTCCTGAATGCTGGAATTAAAGGTGCGCACCATCACGCCTGGTTGCATCCTTTTTAAAAGAAGACTTTTACTGAGCATGGTGGCGCACACCTGTAATCCCAGCACTTGGGGAGGCTGAGGCAGGAGGACTGTTGTGAGTTCGAGACGAGCCTGGGCTACAAAGTGAGCTCAAGGCCAGCCTGAACTGCATAGGGAGACCCTGTCTCAAAAAGACAAAACATAGGGGCTGGGGATTTAGCTCAGCGGCACAGCGCCTGCCTG
>NW_004955808.1:0-1006 GCF_000276665.1 Chinchilla lanigera
GTTTTGGTGGTGGATCTGGGGACGGATCTAGAGCCTCTGTGTGTGATGCAAACCCTCCATCCCTGAGCCACACCCCAGCCCTGCTCAGCTCTTGATGGCAGAGAGCTCCCGCATAGCATGGAAGGAGCCAGGTGCCGTGAAGACAAGGATAGCTCTGGAGTTTGGGGAAGGCCAGAAGCCCATCGAGTGAAATCCTAGCACGAGAAATATCCCCCAAACAGCAGGTTTGTAAATGAGTGGATGTGCTACGGGTTTCTCACTAGGGTGACCAAAGTGTACATAATATAGAACTAGCTGGGTGTGGCGGCACACGCCTGTAATCCCAGCATTCCGGAGGCTGAAGCAGGAGGATTGTTGTGAGTTGGAGGCCAGCCTGGGCTACAAAGTGAGCTTAAGGCCTGAACTGTATAACAAGACCCTGTCTGTCCCAAAAAAGACCAGAAAAAAAAAAAAAGAATATAAGATAAACTAAGATGGCAGTGATTTGGGGCTCTGAAAACAGCAAAACTTGATCCATACAAACACTTGCATGCCAGTGTTCACTGCAGAATTATTCACATCAGCCCCCCGCCCGACAAGCAACAACACAAATGTCCCCCAACAGAGGAGTGGATGATAAAATGATCTGTGGGGCATGGAGATGAATGTCTGTAATCCTGGGACTTCGGAGGCTGAGGTAGGAGGATCATAAAATCGAGGCCGAACTGGTCTATATGGTGAGTTCAAGGCCAGCCTGAACTACGGAGTGAGACCTTGTCTCAACTAACTAACTGGTGACCTACTGTTCTCAGCCTCAGAAACCTTCATGCAGGAGAGCCTACCGGAGGTGGACGTACATGGGCAGGCTGAAGCCGGAAGGAAAAGGAAGAGCAGCGGACCAAGCAGACTACGGGCTTGAGTAGCAAGGAGCCGCACCCAGGAACGCCCAGGCAAGGCGCCGGTGGGTCAGTGCAGTGCGCCTACTGCCTAGATCTCGTCTCTCAATGGATCTAGCTCTTCCATCACC
>NW_004955808.1:2577-4356 GCF_000276665.1 Chinchilla lanigera
GGAGAAACCCCAGGGGTTTATGTGTGTGCCAATCATAAAGGGGTTTATGTGTGTGCCAATCATAAAGACCCAGTGGCCAGCCAAAGCCTCGAGCAGAAAACAGCCCAAGAAGACACCACGGTCACCCTTCCCATAGTCTGTCCCTGCGCTGTGTACTAACTCCGTGGCCTTGAGCTCAACCTCACTGAGCCACTACCTAGAGAAGGGAGGTAAGAGTCTGATCTGAGAGCTCCCGACTGCTAGGAGGTATTCAATAAATGACCTGCATCGCTAAGCAGGGAACTCACTACTGTCAAGGGCAGGAGACAGGCAGGACATGTGAACACTGAGGAGCCCGGATGTGCAGGGCCAAGAACTGACGGGTAGAGCTGGAACCCTGTGAAGCAGTGACACCACTGCCACCTGACCTCTCGGGGGCTTGTTCTCCGAGGCAGTAGAGTAAAGGGACTGGGGCTAGGGTGGGCTCAGGGTGAAGCGGTGACTTTGAATGCAGGGGGCCCAGGGTTTCAGAACCACCAAAAAAACAGAAGAAATAGATTACAGCATGGGATCTATGATTCCCTGGAGATCCATGAAGACTAACAAAGATTTTTGAGCTACTTTTAATGTATAAAAAAATGAAGGCAGGCATGGTGGCATATGCCTATAATTCCAGCACTAGGGAGGCTGAGGCAGGAGGATAGCTGCGAGTTCAAGGCCACACACACACTAAAATATCAAATATTGCATGAGCTAGGCATGGTAGCATATGCCTGTAATCCTAATACTCTGAGAGGATGAGGCAGGAGGATCACAAGTTCAAGCCCAGCTTGGACAACTTAGCAAGACCTTGTCTCAAAAAAAAGAAGTTTTTTTAAAAGGGCCAGTGAAACTATCTTGAAGATACCAACAGGTAAAATAACAACCATTGATAGTGTCCTACCACTTTGTCTGTAATTCAGTGAATTCCCCTATTGCTATGTTGTCCTTCTTTTACTCTTTAAAATAAAAATATAAAATAAAAATAAAAAGGGTCAGTCAGTTGCTTAGTATGGAAGCCTCTAGGTTCAACCTCGGTACCAAAGGAAAAAAAAAAGATAGAAAAATTAGTCCTATTTTATTTTATTTTACTTTATTGTTTTGACAAAAAGTGGGGAAATTAGTTATTAATAAATATAGAATGGTATGTAGCTGTCTTTTTGACACAGGGTCTCACTATGCAGTTCAGGCTGGCCTTGAGCTCACTTTGTAACCCAGGTTGGTCTCTAACTCGCAACGATCCTCCTGCCTCAGCCTCCTCAAATGCAGGGATTACAGGTGTGCGCCACCATGCACAGCTGTAGCTGTCTTTATTTATTTATTTATTTATTTTCCGGTACCGGGGATCAAACTAACGGACCTTGCGCTTGCCGGGCAGGCGCTGTGCCACTGAGCTAAATCCCCAGCCCCCTGTAGCTGTCTTTAAAAATAATTAGTTCACCAAGAAAAATGATCCAAGCTGCCGGTAAAAGAGAGAAAGCTGGATCACCAAACCAGATGATCTTTAAGGAAATTTCTTTTCAAAATACTGTCTCTAGGCAGGGCGGGGCACAGTCACCTGATGACGTCACCTGGTACAGACATGCCAGGGTTGTAATCCACCCTCTCTGGGGGCTTTAAGAAGAGGTGGTTTCCCAGTGTGGATAACCTAGCCGCACACTGAGCACAGTCCTGACTCCTTCACTCCCGTCTCTGAGCAAGTGAGTAGACTGGAAACCAAACCACCCGGGCTGGCGAGACCCATCTGGGATAGGTGTGAGG
>NW_004955808.1:5351-6639 GCF_000276665.1 Chinchilla lanigera
AGTTCAGGCCAGCTTGCACCACACAGTGAGTTCAAAACTAGCCTGAACTATATAGTGAGACCCTGTCTCAAAATAAACAAACAGATTGGTCATAAAATAAGAAAACCAAAGTTAAAATTTTCATCCTCCAAACACCATGCTACCACAGTCTTGGTACAAGCATTTGCTCAGAGTACTTTGTGCAAGCTCATTCTTTCCCCCGAGCAGAACTGTCTCTTCACCAAAAGAAAAAGGACATCGAAGCCTATAAATGAAGGGTAGCATGCTGGTTATTTTTGGTTTTGCCTTTTGGCAGCACTGAGGACTAAACTCAGGGTCTCGGGCATGCTTCACCACTCAGCTAAATCTTCAGCCCAGGACCAGGGATCTAGCTCAGAGGCACAAGTGCCTGCCTGGGAAGCACAAGATCCTGAGTTTGATTCCCGGTACCAAAAAAAATCTTCAGCCCAATGTTGTTTTTTTTTTTTCTCCTTCTCTTCCCCACTCCTCTTTCTTCTTCTCCCTCCCCTCCTATTCCCCTTCTTCTTCTTCTTTTTTTTTTTTTCTTTAACAAAAACAAGGTCTCACTATGCTGGTTAGGCTGGGCTCAAGGAATCGTCAGGCACACATCTTCTGCGTAGCTGGGAGAGCAGGGGGCCGCCATCATGCCCAGTTAATTATGATTTTCATTCAGGCACATAACTACTTTCTAAAACATTTTCTAAAGCAGAATTTCCTAATGTATATTCCTCAGAACACTAATGTTGTTTTTTTTTTTTTCATACTGGGAATTGAACTCAGGACCTTGCGCTTACCAGGCAGGCACTTGTGCTGCTGAGCTATATCCCCGGCCCCCATTAATAAGTATTTTGTGAAAAAAACAATTTACAGGGCAGGTAAGTTTAGTGCACAGTGAGCAAAATCAAGTTAACCACTGATTGCTGCAGAACTTCTCAGAATCTTTCATATGCTAATGTCTCTTTCCAAGGAGATGTAGTCTACACTTTTGTTGTTACTGTTGTTGTTTTTTTAAGGCTTATTTAACAATGGATTCCTCTCTCTTCTTGGAATATCTTATGAGACTTAATGGTCCCAGAAAGATAATTTGAGAAGTTTGTTATCTCTACGACTCGGGATTGGCATGGCTATAAAAGTCTAAAGATAACACATTTCTCCCCAGCTTTGCTTTTCCCACCTATAAAACAAAGATGATGACTGTTAGAGTCTGAATCTGAAATGTCCCTGAAGACCCAAAAGCTTGGTGCCCAGCCTGTAGCACTATCAGGAAGAGGTGAAGCCTTAGGAGGTG
>NW_004955808.1:8052-18945 GCF_000276665.1 Chinchilla lanigera
AGCCTGGGCTCTATGCCAGGGAGAACTGGACATCCTGGCCAACACGCAGGACATGCTGTTTGATTTGCTCTTTTTGTTTTTATTTGAAGCGCTGGGGATGGAACTTGGGGCCTGATGCAGTACATGTTAGGCACCTGTTGTACCACTGAGCTACACCCCAGCTCCAGGACAGGTCGCTTGAGATGGAGGCCGCATGCCTGGAGAGGCTCAGACATGGACGGACGTCTCTAATGATGTAGCAAAAGCAGAAACAGGACAACCAAGTCCAGTGGTAGCCTGGGCTTTGAGGAGGGCAGGACAGATCTCTCCGCCCAATCAGCTAGGACATCATAGATGCCACACTGGGACTCCACTATAGAAGCGGAGGTTTCCCTCACAGCCCCTGGGGTAGGGCAACTGAGGGCCCCTGCTAACACCAGCCAGGGAAGGGCTGACCTTGCCACATACCTTGGAGTTCACACTCTGCGGACGGTAGAACTGGAGATTTGGGTCCACGGCCGGGATGTTCCTGCTGGCCAGAGCCTTGGCCAGTTCTCTCCAGCTGGCATACCCTGTGGAAGGAAGGGAGACAAAAGCAAAGTCAGCATAATTTGAGGGCCTACACATCTGTAAAAGAGAGGGCTGGAGATAAGAAAGGCAGTCGCCTCCCTTCTGCTCCTCACACATGCATGGGGCAGGAGACAGTTGTAAATTCAGCCCATATCAATAGGACAGAGAGCAAATGAGCTTACAGCCCACTAGAGTTCACTGCCTTCCCTGAATCAGAGAAGGAGCCGGTCTAGGTGAAATGGGCTATCGTCCTCCCACTGTTGACCCGCTACTGGCTGAGCCTTCACCGGCTGAGCCTTCACCGGCTGCCGCCGAAAGCCTATTTCTCTCCAGAAGCTGCTGAGAAGAATTAAAGCAGAGAGGAAATACACTCTTCTCTCCCGGCTCGGTCCCGCCCAAGGAAGCACCACTACTGAGCGGGGAGCCCTCTCCCTCCCCACCACTAGTCGCTGCTGGAGAGAACCACAGCTGTGGGAGGCAGGGAAGAGCGGGCCTGAGACTTGATGTTTGTCAAACAAATTTATGACCTTCTGGAAATGTAAGGCTGGAGGCCCCGCTAGTGCAGACTACGTGTGACTGGTGGAGACTGCACCCTGAGGGCTCTGGAACCCCTGGGCCTACGCACATCTGGGAAGGCAAAAAGCCAAACCATGGAAAGAGGGAGGAGGAACAGGAGACTGTTGGGTGCACACTGCATTCTCCAACAAGCAAAGAGGCAGGGCTGTCCTGGGGAGGGGAGGGGAGGAGGAGTCTCGCTGGAAATATTCACAGCCATTTCCAGGGCCACAGCCTCCTCCCGTAAGGAGATGGCCTGGGTGTGGCTAATGAATCAGTGGACCATAAACCATATACCAGTTGTTAGCCATAAACGAGAATCATGGGTCACCACAAGTTAGAATGGGCTTTCGCGATCTCTTCACATTCCTGATAAGGAAACTGGGGTTCAGGCTTGGCAAATAGTTACAAAGGCTAACACCAGAACAGCGTTCAGATGGATTTCCCTGGGCTGCTCCTTTATCTCTAGCAGCTTTGTCAATAAGTGCCATGAGGCTCCGAGGCAGAGTGAGTGCCTGGCAGAGGGGAGGCAGGCACTGCACAAAAGGAGACACATGGACGGTCACCTGCGACCGGAAGTCAGAAGCCGGAAGCCGGAAGTCAGTGGTTGACAGGAAGCGAAAGTGTAACAGGATCCCCAGGTGGGCACCGCACAGACTCAGCCAGCCACCCAGACAATGAATAAAGAGCACCGCTCGCAAGAAAGGGCCTCACAGAAGGTGAACATCAACACTGTGCCCCAGTGATGATTCAAAGGGGAGAACACGGGGAGGCGGGCGGAGAAAATACTGGGC
This sequence comes from Chinchilla lanigera, assembly GCF_000276665.1. Classification (NCBI taxonomy): domain Eukaryota; kingdom Metazoa; phylum Chordata; class Mammalia; order Rodentia; family Chinchillidae; genus Chinchilla; species Chinchilla lanigera. The sequence goes on from NW_004955808.1 coordinate 9,951, forward strand.
GGGGGTGTTTTCTAACAAGGTCGATTTTCCCCCAGGCTAACACAGTTGTTATGTTTTGTGTGGGCCCTCCGTGTTTAGAAGCAAGCACAGGCACAACCTCACGGAGCCGACGCTTGTGAGGTAGGCCAGGAATGAGTATCTCCACTTTACAGCTGGGGAAACTGAAGCTCAGAATCAGCCGCAGAGCCGGCTGTCACCCAGGTTTAGGCCAGCCTCTGTCTCACAAGTCACCACTTTCTCCCTCGTCTACATCTTCTCCCATGGGTACTTTTCAACATCGACTTGAAAAGACTGGAGGCAGCGGTCTCAGCTGGACAGCTCTGCCTGCGGGATTCCTGCATTCACCCTCTGCTGCTGATACGGTTACAGAAGTTCTGCGGGTTTACCCCTTGGGCCTCAAGGTCTCTCCTGTCTTCACGCCAGCCAGCTGGCAGTCAGGAACAGATGAGCTCCGTGCAAGGACACACAACGAGTGACACTGTGTCTCAGATGCAGTTCTTCTCTTTTTGGTAATAGTAGTTTTGGAGGGGCTAGGGATTTAGCTCAGCGGCAAAAGCGCCTGCCTGGCAAGTGCAAGGTCGTGAGTTCGGTTCCTGGTACCGGAGAAAAACCAAAACAAACAAACAAACAAAATAGTAGTTTTGGAGATTGAACCCAGCTACCTTGGGTTCCCAGGACAGAGCTACAGCCCAAGTCCTTATTTAAGTCATGGTCTCACCCAGGATGGCTTTGAACATGTGCTCCTCCTGCCTCAGACTCCTGAGTAGCTGGAATAGAAGATACGGGCCACCACATCTGGCTCAGAAGCACAGTTTCTCATACACTGGCTTGTAGCTCCAGGCCAATCCTTTGACTACTGGAAGTCACAGTAAAGGTGCGACAATTGACCCTAAGGTCAGTGAACTATCCTGGTGGACCTTCAGCTCCCTTTGTCCTGGCACCTGCTGGGAAGTGACAAAACCTTCTCTTTGGCCCAACTTGAGGCAGTTCCTCTGAGCTTTCTACTTGGGTGGCCCTTTGGGCCCTGTCCTAGGCCAGTCCTGCCCAGTCTAGCAAGAATATCCCTACTTACATGATCACCTGACCACTGCAGATGTATCTAATCAAGTTTCTCACCTCCCTGCCCTATACCCAGAGTCCTATTCAGCCAGTTCAGCAAGCATGCTCTGGGTATCTGGCTAGGCATCATCCCAGCACACATGAGGCTGAGGCAGAAGGACAACTACGAGTTCAACGCTAGCATGAAATACATGGTAAGACCTCTGCTGCAAAAAAAAAAAAAAGAATAAATGAATGAATGAGTGAATGAATGACCGCTCTGGGTGTCTCTTCTTAGTAACTGTTTATCAGCTAACTCCATCCCCTTTGCTCTCTTATTGGCTATAAATCCTCAGCTGTCTCTCCTGTCCTCAGAACTGAGCTTGGTTCCATGCTGACGTCTCTTTTCCCTGTTATAATAGTACGGGATAAAATCTGTCATTACCACTGTTAGCTAGTGAGTTTTATTTCTCTTCAACAGAAGGCGAGAGGTGGCTCTCTCCGTAACCCAGGACAAACTCTACAGTGCTGGTGGGGGGTGCACTTACAGGGAGGAAATTCAGCAGCATTAGACCTTGCCAGGGGCCTGCCCTTAGGTCACAGGTGTGTCTGGATCGTTTTGAGATACCTGGAATCAGGGAATGGCCAACAGCCTCGCCTTTAGCAATTTAAGGAGTGGGAAATTCTCTCTGCAGACTTTGCAAATCACAGAGAGATAAGCAAGGCTCTGGTGCAGAGGAGGCCTGATTTTGTATCAGCGACTTATCACCTGTGGCTGCTTGAACACATAACTGCACCTGTTTGGTCTTGATTTCTTCATTTGTATGGAGGAGAGGAAAGCTCCGCCCTGGGACTGGTGTGAGCGTCCGGCTGTGTACATCAGACCCAGCACGGGGTCTGAGGTCCAGCAAGCACTTGGTGAGCATTTCTTCTTCCTTTTTATTTTTATTTATTTGTTATTTTTTGTCTTTTTTTTGAGACAGGGTCTTGCTATGCAGTTCAGGCTGGCCTTGAGCTCACTTTGTAGCCCAGGATGGTTTTGAACTCCCAACGATCCCCCTGCCTCAGCCTCCCAAGAGCTGCGATTACAGGCATGCGCCACCACGCCCGGCTTCCTTCTTCCTAATTTTTGAGCTCAGGATTCTGGATTCGGGAGTCAAGTTCTAACCCCTCTGGGAGGCTGTAAATTGCAACAAGCCCGTAACTCTCAGGCTCTCTTCTCTCCATGACTGTTGGCCAGAGAATAAGGAGACTGTGAGCCAACAGCAACTCAGTGGGGGCACAGAAATAGGTGACCCCTCCTCTTTGTTCCCTGGGCATCGCTTTGTCACCCCAGCCTCTCCACAGCACCGCCCCCCCAACATTCACAAAGTGCCTATTCCACGGCAGGCTCTGAGCCACATACTTGGACCTTCCCTCCTCCCCAGTCTCGGCTCTTGCGTTAATCCTGCCGGAGCATACCCAGGCATTGCTTAGCCCCCGCCCCCAGGGACTCAGAGCTAAAGAATGTGCTGATTTAACTACTGACACTTGTCACTTGCCTTCTGTAAGTGAGCGCCTTCTGCTCCTGGCCAGACCTCTCCTCCCACAGCACCAGCTGCCAGGGCCTGCTTCCCTTGGAACAGGTGTCACATTTGTGCCAGGAGACAGACACCCGCATCTCAGGTGACAGATGAAGCACCACCACGGGCCTCGTGTTCTGCCCGCACAAAGCTGGGCTATCAAATATACCAGCGGAGCTTTGCCCACACTACTCTTCCGGGCAATGCAGGCTCTTCAAAGGCCCGAGGATTATCATCTTGGCTTTTAGGTGAAAATATGGCACACATATACCCCTTGCTGCTTTTTTTCCCAAAAAAACCTCTCATACTTTATTTCACTGCCCTCTCAATGTGCCTGTTAAGCGTCACCTCCGTTTCAGAGATGAAGAAACAGGAAGGTTATCGGCCCAAGGTCACACAAGAGAATACGATAATCCACATCCACTGTAGGCCTGAAGCACGGTAAACACTTAACATACCGCACCTCATTCGCTTTCCTATTAGCCCTTATTGCAGATCTGGAGCTTGTGTTCATCTCTCCTACCTCGGGCCTATGCGCCTGCCTGCATATCACGTGGTCATGAGGGTCACCCATATGGAAGGAAAAGGAAGCCCCTCACTGATCAGGCTGCTGCTGGCGCGGGGGCTGCCCAACTGAAACGACAGGCTTGCGCTGCTAACTCCATTCCCAGGGCTGAGACACAGCAAAGCACTTTCAACTTGACGGACAAGGGCTAGGGTACAGCTCAGTGGCAAAGCCCTTGCTTACCCACCAGGCACAAGACCCTGGGTTCCACACCCAAACCAAAAAATAATTCAACAGGCAAAAAGTTCAGACTAAATTTGCATGTAGATACAATGTCCAAAAACCTGTTAGTAAAGACCCTGGGCTGATCCCAACACACCAGAGCCAGACCTTCGCCAAGAAAGTCCTATCAGCATTCAAACCTCTACCAATGCCCAATAGGGCATTTTACAAGGTACATGGCATGATATATTGCTTTTGCTCCAAAATAATTATAAGGACAGCAATACTAATAGCAGCTAACGCTGGGCGTGGTAGCACACGCCTGTAATCCCAGCACTCGGGGAGGCTGAGGCAGGAGGATCGTTGTGAGTTCGAGACCAGCCTGGGCTACAAAGTGAGCTGAAGGCCAGCCTGAACTGCATAGCAAGACCCTGTCTCAAAAAGACAAATAATAATAATAATATCAGCTAACATTAATGAGAATAGATTATATGCCAGACACCATGCTAAGAGTTTTATTTTACCATATCAAGGGTCAGTTAATGTACACACACATCACACTGTGGCGAGCAGTGAGGAAGCCCGACATACACAAGAGGAGAATATTGTCAGCCCCAAGACTTGCCTCAACACTCACTCTCCCAGTTTCTTTCACGCTCGGGTGGAAATAGACTTTATCTACCCGCGCACGGCGCACGGCATTGGGTGTAAACAGCCCAACCCAACAATGAAGAAAGTCTACCCATAAGTAAATGGGGTAATCACTGAAGCAAAAGTAAAACCCTACCCCACTCCCCCAAATACACCGGCTTTCTAAATCAGCAGGGAGCCTGGAAGCAACTCAAGAATGCCAGCGGGTAAGCTCGACCTGCGGGACGCCTGACAGAGACACTGTCAGAGCATGGGGGTGGGGTGCTGTCATCAAGCAGGGGCCTGCGGCCGGCAGCCATCGCCCCACTGGAAAGCGTTGGCCCCTTCCCCGGCTACAGGGAAATGACCTCTAAGGGGTAAGGCCTGGCCCTTTAGGGCGCTAGGACGGGGCGCGGCCGCCACAAGGGCTGGTTCCACCTGCTCCACCAGCTGCCAAGGACCTGAAGATCCAGGACAGGGCAGATTTGTGAAGAAGCCCCAGGGTCTGTGTGGAGAACTGCTCACCAGAGATTAAAACTGCCGAGAGAAAAGGTGATGAAATCCAGTGACGCCAAACAGCCCCAGCCCTCGTCCCACAAGAGGACAGGAGGCCGGCAGGGGGATAAGAGGCCGTGGCACCCGGGACTCGGTGCTATCTGTGTCGCGGGGGTGGTGCTGATCAGGAGAAAGCAGGGGCTGTGGCTCTGTCCTTGGAGAGCTCTGGGGGGCCAGCCACACGGCCCCAGCAGGGCAAAGCTGCGACGGCTCGAAGCCAGCAGGGCCCGAAAGAGCAGAAACTCGTAGTGACAAGGACGGTAAGGAACGAAGCCAGGGACCTGTCCGCTGGGGGAAAGTCTCCACGGCAAACCCAGGCTCCCATCTCTACGAAGGGTGCGGCCCAGCTTTTCCTTCCAGTACAGGGCACCCCGGGGAACCTGAGGCAATAAAACTATTATTAATGTAACTGTAACAATTAACATTTATGAGTTAGGCATATATACACATACATGTGCCTATTTATACAGCGCCTACATTTATACTACATGAAACATAGATTATTTTTTTGTTTGTTTTGTTTTGGATTTTTGAGACAAGGTCTCACTGTGCAGTTCAGGCCGTCCGTGAGCTCACTTTACAGCCCAGGCTGGCCTCGAACTCCTGGCTATCCTCCTGCCTCAGCCTCCCGAGTGCTGGGACTACAGACGTGCGCCACCACACCCGGCCAACATAGATTATTTTGATGTCATAGCCTTACAAGAAAGCAAGGCTTTTGCAGTTAAAAATCTTGTCAAGAGTCACAGAGGCACTAAGTGAGCATGCCAGTATTTGAAGCCAGGACAAAAGCCTGTGATCTTAATTCCATCACTCTATACTGAATGTGCTCCACGATTCTGTCTGCCTTCATTATCAGCTGGGGTCAAGCACCCATTTGCTTGCCAGCCTGTCCCTTTTCTCTGATCCAGTCCCTAATTACCTCCTACACACCCCCGCCCACCCTCAGCGCACGCCCTGCAGTTCCTCCTCTCTCTCTCACTTGGCATGGGCATCTCTCCATGGGTGCCAAAGAAACGCAAGGGAGAGTGGAAACCCAAATCTACGGTCCCCATGCAGCCGAGCTCCGGATGTGAGAGGACTCCAGCAGGCTCTCTGTCCCTTTCCGGGCTTCTGAGCTTCTTTCTCAACAGAAATAAATCAGCTGGGTGCCTGGGCGCATTGGCTGGCCAAGGGGATCACAGCGGCTGCTCAGCTCCATCTCCTCCCGCGTAGCACAGGTATATACGGTGGGGGCAGCAGGAAGAAGAATCCCAAGGTTTCCCCGGCAAAGGGCTCCTCTCTGCCGAGCAGAGAGACACGGGAGGCTCTTCTCACCAGCCCCCGGGGCTGCCGCTGCTCAGAGCCAGGCCCAGGGCCTTGAGCAGCAGCCAGCTGCCTCCTCCACCTCTGGCCAAGCCGGCACCCGAGCTGCTGGAGCAGCGTGGCTCCAGGCAGGCTAAGGCTTGCCAGCCACACACAGGGACTTGCCAACACAGCCATTGAATGCTGCCTTTAGGGGGCCGAAAAGGGGGATTTAAACTGTCGCCAGAGGTGTGCCTAGGTCCCGCACCCTGCTGCCAGCGCTGCCTTCTCACCCAGCCATCCTGACGGCACAAAACCAAGAGGGTAGATGAGGAGACAAAGTGCCCTTCTATTCTGCTGCCATTGTGCTGGGAACATGGGCTCTGCCTGTACACAGCATAGCTCAGGAAACCTCCACTCCCTCATCCCACAAGCCAAGGGGATGATCAGTAGCCAGGTCCCAGAAAGGTTTTGCGAGGCCCTGGATACCATCGTTATCACCATCATTATAAACCATTAAAACAACCTACAACAAGCTGGGCACGGTGGTACACGCCTGTAATTCCAGCACTCGGAAGGCTGAGGCAAAAGGATCACTGCAAGTCCAAGACCAGCCTGGGCTACAAAGTGAGCTCAAGGCCAGCCTGAACTGCATAGTGAGACTCTGCCTCAAAAAGACATAAATAAACAAACAAACAAACAACCTACATTTAAGGGTCCGTTTGCAAGTTACTGTTACGACAATCACCATGGCAAACAGTCCTATCCAAGAGGAATGTGGACTGGAGATCCCTGATGAAGTAGAACAGCTTCAGGAAAACCTACAGGCAACTTGGAAATGAGCCCAGGCCCACTAAGGAGGTGCATCCATCAATCAGCGGACCCAGACGTGGGCCGCTGAGGTCTTTTCAGGGTCCTGCAGGTCAGGACTGACTCTTCTGAAGCCCCCAGGCTTGACTTCTCCTGTCTTCTTTGTGGAATGCGACACACAACCTTCTGCACATCAGGGAAGATAGGGGACCAGCTTTTCCCTTCTTGGAGTCATTCAAGGCGGAAGCTCAGGTTTGGCAGCAGCTCAGAGAAAAGAGGAACAACAGCGGTAGCCAGCGGTGAGCACCAGGGACTGGGAAGGAATGAGCAATGGATCGATGAGCAGCCCGATCACCAGGCATTTACTAAGGACGCTGACGCCGCGTGCCGTGATAACTGCTGCAACAGATCCCCACAGCCATCCGACTGTCCCTAGGTGCCCACGGACTTCTGCATGTGCTCCGCGCTCCCCCTGTGAGTGAGCGCACTGGACGGCTGCCTAACTGCATGCTGATTGTGTGATGTTGATCCACAATGTTCCATTTTCCACACTTGCACGAACACCGGGCAAAAGGCTCTGCAAATATTTTCTGCGATAGGGACAGAGCTTCCAAGTCCCAAAGAGCCCAGAATAAGCAACCAAGATATAAAGAAAATCCTGATTCTGCGAGACGCAATGAAGAGGTTTCATCAAAGACACCGGCCAGACCTGCCTGAAGATTTAAGCATTCTGAAGGGTGGTGTGACAATGGCTGGCTGCCAGCCCAAAGCCTGTGCTACTTCTTCCTTTTTCCAGGTGGATCCTGACTGCGGGGAGGTGACTCCAGCCTGCCTTGAGGGACAGGAGTGGTTTCCATAGTGGGAGGTCCAGCAGGGACAGAACATATAACAGACAGGAGCAGGAATCAGAATGAAAACTTGAAGAGGAGAAGAGAGGAAATGTGGCTTCGAAAAGGAAACCGTCAGGCACGGTGGTAGGCACCTGTCATCCCAGGGGATTAGAGGCTGAAACAGGAGGATCCCTTGAGGCCAGGGGGTCAGGGCTAGCCTTAACAATCATAACAAGACCCCTAGGCCTCTTCTTAAAAAACATTTTTTAAGAGAGAGAGTAGGAAATCCTTTTTGCTTTTTATTTTGTTGTTGTTTTATTTTGTTTTTTTGAGTCAGGGTCTCCCTATGTAGCTCAGGCCAGCTTCAAACTCTCCACATAGCCCAGGGTGACCTTGAACTGAAAATCCTCCTGCATCAGCCTCCCAAGTGCTGAGATTACAGGCAGCTTGGTAAATACTTGATAATAGCCGTTAATTATGAAGAGACTAGACTTGTGGGGTACCATACTAAGACACCAAGAGAGACCTGGGGCGGAGAATCACACTGTTTACAAAGACCTCCTCTACATATTACCCCATTTATCCAGCAGGTTAATACACTATACATTTAATAATACACTATACATTTAATAGAGCATAACAAACGTGCATTTTCTTAGGCAAATCATTGTGTCAAGTACCTCATACACATCATCTTGTTTGATCTCCACAACAACCCTTTGGGTAGGTATTCATATGATTCCCATTTTACAGAAGAGAAAGCTGAGGCCCTGAGTAGTAAGGAGGACACCTATCTGCCCAAGATGTCATGGCCTCTAGACCAGGGTGGAGATTTATCACCTGTTTGTTTCCTCTGCTTTAAAAGAGCTCACAAGTATCTTACACGGCCCTTTTTGTCTGCTGAGTGAAAACGCAATGAAATCCAAGGAAAGCAGCACAAAGTAGGGTCCTTGAGGCCGAGAACAGTTTCTAGGGCCACACAGGGGCTCCATGGGGGACCAGTAGCCAGGAGCCTCAGCCGCCGAGCTCTCTCTCTGCTCCACTGCTCCTTCTGAAACAACACACTTTTTTGTTTTTCCCCCCTTGGAGAACCAGGTAAGAGCGGCACCCTCACACCAGCACAACGTTCTCTTTTGAGCCTCTTGAGTTCTTTCTCTTTTCTGCATGGGGTTAAAAAAGAAATAAGGTGCATTATCTGATCTGGAGGGCTGCCGGCTGCTGAGCCTACAAGGTCTGATGAAGGTGACTTGCCAAAGCCCAGCTGAGGTTGTACCCCCTCCTCGGGAGAGGGGGCGGGGCAGGAAGGCTCTCAAGAAAGGAATATGGCGGCTCTGCTTTCCTCCTCCCCACGAAAGATCAGACTAATGCAACTTCAAGGATTAGACACGCCGAGGGCCGAGGACCAGGTCACAGGGGTTAGTGCCCACATCCCATCAGAGCGCTTTCATATTCTTGGCCTCATCTTTATTTTGATTCTGTTGACGCGAATCGTTTCCATTTTGTTGACAGGAACACAGAGACCCATGCATGGGTAAATTCACTGACTTGTCTCTTTTTTTTTT
>NW_004955809.1:0-4980 GCF_000276665.1 Chinchilla lanigera
TTTTTTGGTCTTTTTGAGACAAGGTCTCACTATGCAGTGCAGGCCGGCCTTGAGTTCACTTTGTAGCCCAGGCTGGTCTCGAACTCACAAGGACCCTCCTGCCTCAGCCTCCGGAGTACTGGTATTATAGGCATGTATAACTACACCCGGCTTTCTTTTCTCTTTCTAACCTTCTTCCTTCTCTACTTTTTTCTTTACTTCCTCATTTTCCCTACGCCTGTGTCTTTCCCCTCACTTCCCCTCCTTTTATGTGACATACAGATAGTAGGTCCCTGGACGTGTCCAGAAGAGACAAAGAACAGACCCATGCTTTATCCTCAGTGGTTTTGTTTGCCGTGGTGTTGGAGTTACCCTTAATCTAACTGTGCTTCGTGGACCCAAACTCAACTAACTACAAATATATCAACAGGTTCTGACAATCCCACAGCTCCTTCAACCTCTGATTACACCTCCCTTCCCTCGCATCCTTCCTTCCCCTCCATAAATACTCTCCTCAGTCCCCTCTGCACGACCCCTTATTCCAGCTATACAAATACCTCCAACAGAGTCCGACCTCCTGCTATTTTCCACCTACTAACCTTTCTCTTCTAGGCCTCTCTTCTTCCTGACTTACCCACTTCCGTTTTCCCTTCCTCCTCCTTTCCCTTCTCCCTCCACAACCCAGACTGACCACTACCAACAGTGCAGCAGTCTGATAAGCGGGGGAAATTGTCGAAACGCGTTTTAACGTCCATGATGGATACAACCAGTAAGAATTCTCTTCCTACTCCACAGTGACCCGAGTCCAACTCAATTAAGCTGAACAGGATAAAGCGGGAGACAAACAAAGCCAAGGTCACATCACTGGAAAACAGAACCTAACTAAAAGTCTTCATACCAACAACAAAGTCTCTTCACACTGTTGACCTCAATCCTCGGCACACAGGCATACACACACAAATAGGAATGCGGGGAAAAAAAAAAAAAGAGGCGTCCAAATGCCTCTAAATACTCCAACTCTCCCACAGCAGATCCAAAGGTCTACATGGAAAGGAAAGCAAATATCAAAGAGCTGAGCTGTACAAAATGATTAAAGAGGAAGCAAAGAAACTTGGTGAGCTTAAGGATGACATAATTAAACTGACAGAGGAACCAACAGACTGATCAAGGTGGTTACAGAAGAACCAAATGACAAATTCAGAAGGGCTGCCCAAAATCAGTCAAACCATGAATAACATGGTGAGGAGGTCATACGCTATTTTTGACAACCCTCAGGCTGCAACTACTTGCTAGATCCTTCTTGCATATCTCTGTCTTCCTGAGAAACCACTTTCAAGATACCACCATGTATTACAGCAGCCATTGATATTTTCCTAATAATCTATCCATAACTCTGCAATGTTTGTATTGTTCCTATCCTATTTCGTAAATGGATGTACGTTTATGGTTATGTGTTTCCTACAACAACCATTGAGAATAGTTAATGATTATTCAATAGGTCACTCATGTATAGCTCTATTTATTTTCTGTAGAAGCCACTTTGAAGATACCAAAGGATAGTACAACTATTGATAATCTCCTACCTCTTTTGTCTGTAACTCACTATTATTTGTCTATTTGTTTTCCTGAGAAACTATCTTGTAGATAACAATATGTAAAACAATAACCACTGATAATTTCCTACCACTTTGTCTGTAATTTAAGTCCCCCCTATTATTATGTTATCCTTGTTTTACTCTTTAAAATAAAAAAAAAATCATGAATGACAAGCTTATGAAAGAAACAGTCTCCATGAAAAGGTGCCAAACAGAAATCGCAGAAATTAGGGATTCCACTGAATACATAAAAAACAGAAATGAGCAATGACAAGACATAGCATCAAACCTTGAGAACAGAACAGAAAAACAAGATGATAAATGGCAAAAGAAGTGTCTACACACTAACAATGAACCCACTGAAAAAGAAATCAGGAAAATAATGCCATTCACAGTAGCATCAAGAAAAATTAAACGCGTAGGAATTAATCTAAGTGAGGAAGTGAAAGACCTCTACAAGGAAAAGTGCATCACTCTCAGAGAGGAGATGAGAAAGGACATCAGAAAATGGAAAGACATCCCATGTTCCCGGATAGACAAAATCAATATAGTCAGAACAGCTACACTCCCAAAACTGATATATACACTTAATGCAATCCAAATCAAATACCAATGCCATTCTTCAAAGATCTAGAGAAAACAACCCAAAAATTTATGTGGAACCAGGAGACACCCAGAACAGCAAAAGCAATCCTGGATAAAAAAAGAGCAAAGCAAGAGATATTACAGGTAGGATTTGAAATATTACAAAGGTATGGTGATTAAAACAACAACAACATGGTACTGGAAAAAAAAACAGACACACCACACACAGACACACACATAGATCAGGGAAACAGAACACAAGCAAAAATAATCCCAGAAACATTCAGCTATTTGATCTTGACAAAGGGTCAAAAACCTAACATAGGAGGAAAGACAGCCTCTTTAATACATGATGCTGGGAAAACTCAATATCCACAGGCAGAATTAGACCCATATTATTAGACCCATATATCTCACCATGTACTACACTAAAATCAAAATGGATCAAAGATCTAAACGTTAAAACTGAAACACTTAATCTGCTGGAAGATAAAACAGGTACAGACATAGGCACAATCAAGGACTTTCTGAACAGAATCCCAATGGCACAAGAGATAACACCAGGAATCACCATATGAGATCATATCAAACTAAAAGTCTTCTGCACATCGAAAAAAACCCCAGCAGAGTAAACAAACCACCTATTGAATGGGAAAAATATTTTGCCAGCTATTCCTCGGACGGAGAACTAATGTCTGTCTAGAATATATAAAGAACAAAAACAAAATAAAAACAAAAAATTTTAGATCTCCCAAAACAAAAACTCACTCAAATAATGTGCAACTGAAATGAATAGACATTTCTCAGAATAAGTAGTACAAATGGCCAATGAATATATGAAAAAATGTTCAATACCACTGGCCATTAGAGAAATGCAAATTAAAATAACACGCAGATTTCACCTTGCTCCAGAAAGAGTAGCTGTCATCAAGAAATCAAATAATAACAAATGCTGGTAAGATGGAGAAAAAAAAAACATTCCTACATTGTTGGTAGGAATGTAAACTAGTACAACCACTACAGAGATGTCTATGGAGATTCATCAAAAAACTAGGAACAGAAATTCCACTGGACACAGCTATTCCCTTTCTAAGTATCTTCTCAAAAGAGTTAAAGTCATTATATGACAGTGATATATGCATACCCATGTTTATAGCAGTATAATTTATAGTGGCTAAATCTTGCAGTCAATATGCCCAATGCAGTACTACTCTGCCATAAAGAATAAACTTGAGGAATTTGTAGGTAAATGGATGCACTTTGAGACCACACTGTTAAGTGAAATAAGTCAGGCGCATAAGTTTAAATATTGCATGGTTTGTTTCTCATATGAGAAACCCAAAATATAAAGAGCAAAACAAAAAATAACCAGAAGTAGGGAGATCTTTTTCAAATGAGACGGGGATCAAGAGATGGAGGGAGAGGGCAGGAAGAGAAAAGGGATGAAAAGAAAAAGAGTTGAAGAAAAAAATGGAAATAGAGCTTTTGCAAATGGTAGTCTTTTTGTTTTTTGTTTTTGTTTTTTGGTACCAGGAATTGAACTCAGAACCTTGCACTTGCCAGACAGGTGTTTGTGCCACTAAGCCATACTCCCAATCCTGAGCTTTTGCAAATGAGAAGAGGAATAGAGTTAGAGGGAACAGACAGGGAAAAGAATGAGAAAAAAATTAGGATATGTTATGTATATGCAAAACTGCTCATGGCAAACGTAATCACTATGTACTACAGCATGTAATAAAAAAAGTTATGAACTAAAAAAATAAAATAAAATACAGAAAGGTTAAAAAAATTACAGGACAGCGAGGAAAACTGATCCAACAGCTAGTAAAGGGCGCTTAAGAAAACTAACCTAAGGCTAACAGAAGTTAAAAAGAAAAATGAAACAGCAGCATACATGGAACAAAAAAAGCTGTCTACAGAAACCACAGCAGTAGCAGAAAATTTCCCAAGTCTGCAGAAAGAACTCAGCATAAGTGAGACTTACAGAACTCCAAATAATCATGATAAAAAAGAAACTCCCTGTGACACATCATAACCAAAAATCCCAAAGTCCAACACCAGGACAGGATCTTAGAAGCTGTCAGAGAAATGCAAAAAGCCATCTATAAAGGTAAACCCACTAGAAGTACAGAATATTTCTCAACACAAACTTTCTTTCTTTTTTTCTTTCTTTTTTTGGCCTTTTTTGAGAGAGGGTCTCGCTATGCAGTTCAGGCTGACCTTGAGCTCACTTTGCAGCCCACGGTGGTCTCAAACTCAGAACAATCCTGTCTCAGCCTCTCAAGTATGGGATTACAGGTGAGTGCCACCACATCTGACCTTAACACAAACTTTAAACCCAATGAGATCTTACATGTGTCAGCCCTAAAAGAAAACAACTTCACACCCAGACTAATGTATCTTTCAAAATCAATTGAGAAATAAAGGCATTATATGACTAGAAAAAACCTTAAGAAATTTCTGACCACCAAACCAGCACTTCAAAAAATACTCAAGGATATCCTAAACAGAAAAAAATAAACCACAAAGCCAGAAAGAGAGATGGGATATATACATCAAGCAGGGTGAGCAATTAAACAACAAGGGAAAAATCAAGGAGTCAATTACAGAAAAATAATGCAATGACAGGAATAAAAGTACCTTTTGGTAATAACTCACAATGTAAATGGCCTCAGCTCCCTAATTAAAAGGAAGACACTGGCAGATGGGATCAAAAAAACAAAATGCAGGGGCTGGGGATTTAGCTCAGCGGCAAAAGCGCCTGCCTGGCAAGCGCAAGGTCGTGAGTTCAGTTCCCGGTACCGGAGAAAAACCAAAAAAA
>NW_004955809.1:5080-18892 GCF_000276665.1 Chinchilla lanigera
AAAATGCAACACTTTACTACATACAAGAGACATATCTAATTAAAAAAAAAATATGCACAGACTAAAAAATCAAAGCATGGGTAACAATATTCCATGCACCAGGACCCTGAAAGTAAGCAGGTGTAGCAATCTTGGTCTCAAAGTGGTCTTCAAGCTAAACCTGATCAAAGGAGGCAAAGGTTGACACTACATATTAGAGAACAATTCAACAGGAAGTGGTAACATTTCTAAATGCATACGCACCTAATACGGTGCACCCAACGCTATTGTACATGAAAGCTCAAACAAATGCCAACACAATCATAGTGGGGATGTGTGAAAATACATCAATTAAACAACAACAACAAGGCCGGGGATATAGCTCAGCAGCATAGGTGCCTACCTAGCAAACACAAGGTCCTGAGTTCGAGTTCTGGTACAAAAAAAAAAATTAACCAATAGCAGAACTGAACCACACTGTCAAACAAACTGAGACATCTCCAGAGTGTTCCACCCTACTACAACAGAATGTACATTCCTGCCAGCAGCACATGGAATTTTCTCCAAAAAAGACCACACACCAGCCCATAAAGTCTGTTCAAGTAAATACAATAGAATACCCATTATCCCTTGTATATTCTATAAGAGCACATCCCACTGAAACTAGAAACCAATCATAAAAGTAACCACAAAAATTTTACAGACATTTGGATATTAAAGAATGCACTTCTAAATACTCAATGGGTCACAGAAAAAAAATTAAAGGAAGAAATAAAAATTCCTACAATCAAACAATAATGCTAGTACAACATACCAGAATTTATGGGACACAATGAAAGCAGTTCTAAGAGGCAAGTTTACTGCTGTGAATGTTCATGTTAGAAAAATACAGCAAGCTCAAATAAATAGTCTAACAATGCACCTCAAGGGCCTAGGAAAACAAGAATAATCCAAACCTAGTACAAGGAAAGAAATCATAAACAGACCAGAAATTAACGAAATGGAGACTTAGAAAACAATAGACTCAATGAATTGGAAAGCTCGTTCTTTGAAAAGTCAACAAAATACATAAACCTTTATCCAAGCTTAATAAAAGGAAAGAAAAGACCCATATAAATGTAATTAAAATTTTTAAAATGTAATTACAAAATTGTTTTGAAATGGTAGTTTTCCAAAATAACAATGACTAATACCAAAACCAAGATCATTAACTGTGATGGAAAAACTATACTCCACCAAATCAGACAATTTAGGAAAAAAAAGACAGATTCTTAGACACATATAAATTACCACAACTGAACCAAGAACACATGAAACCCCTGAACAATCCAGTAGCAGGCAATGAAGTACTGGCAAGTAGAATGCAACAAGTCATTAAAAAGATTACAGGGGCTGGGGATTTAGCTCAGCGGCAAAGCGCCTGCCTGGCAAGCGTAAGGTCGTGAGTTCGGTTCCTGGTACTGGAGAAAAACCAAAAAAAGACCAAAAAAAAAAAAAAAAAAACAACAAAGATTACATATCATGACCAAACAGGCAGGTTCCATCCCAGGGATGCAAGGATGGCTCAACATATGCAAATCAGTAACATCACAGAAACAGAAGCAAAGACAAAAATCACATGATTGTCTCAATAGATGCAGAAAAAGCCTTTGACAAAATCCAACATACAGAGCCAGAGATATAGCTCAGTGGCACAGCATCTTTCTGGCAAGCACGAAGTCCTGAGTTTGATTCCCAGTACCAAAAAAAAAAAAAAAAAATCCAACATACATTCATGATAAAAATCTGAAGAAAACAGGTATAGTTCCTCTAAAATCAGGAACAAAGCAAGGACTCCACTACCACCATTCCTGTCCAATGAAGTACTTGAAATACTAGCCAAAGCAATCGAGCAAGGGAAAAAAAGAAAAAGGTACATACAGAAAAAGAAGACGTCAAATTGCCATTCTTTCCAGATGATGTGATCCTTTACACAGAAGACCCAAAAAACTTCATCAGAACTCCTAGAATTAAAGCCAAATTCAGCAACGTAACACGTTACAAAATCAACACACAAAAATCAAGCATTCCTGTACACCAATAATGAGTTCACACAAAAAGAAATTAGGCAAACAGTACCACTCAGAACAGCACCAACAAAAATTAAATATTGAATTAACCTAACCAAGGAAGTGAAAGGTCTCTATAACAAAAACCACAGTCCTCTGAAAAAAAAAGCGATTGAAAAAGACATAAGAAAACACATGCTTTGTTCCTGGATGGCAGAACAAACACTGTCAAAATGCCCTACCAAAACTGACATAGAGATTTAATTCATTCCCAGTCAAAATGCAAACAGCACACCTTACAGAACTAGAAAAAAAAAAAAAATCCTAAGACTTATATGGAATCAGAAGAGGCCCAAAATAGCAAAAGTAATCCTGGGGAACAAGAACAAAACAGGAAACATCACAATCCAGGATTTCAAGTTGTATTATAAAGCTAAAGTGATAAAAACAGCATGGTACTACCCCAAAAACAGACACACAGAGCCAAGCATGGTAGCACATGAATACAGTCCCAACATGCAGGGAGGCTGAGTCAGGAGGACTGCATGAGTTTGATGCCAGCCTGGACTAGATAGTAAATTCAAGGCCAGCCTGAACTCATAGTGAGACTGTGTCAAAAAAAAAAAAAAAAAACACAAAACCCAAACAAGCAAAATACAGATGTACACATCAATGGAACAGAAAAGAAGATGAAAAACAACCCCTGGCGTATTAAGCCATCTAATCTTCAACACAGAGCCCAAAAAGCATTTGTTGGGGGAAAGACAGCCTGGTGAAAAGATAGCCTCTTAAAAATGGTGCTGGAAAAACCGGTTAAACCCATACAGAAGATTCAATCTAGACCCACATCTACCACCATGCACCAAACTAAAATCAAAATGGATCAAAGACAAAGACATTAAACAGAAACACTTAAATCTGCTAGCAGATAAAATAGATAAAACTTCTGAAGATATAAGCACTGGGAAGAACCACCTGCACTAGAAATAGCATCAGAATCAACAACTGGAATTATATCAAACTTAAGGGTTCCTAAACAGCAAAGGAAACAATCACGTGAAGAGAATTTACAGAAGGGGAGGGGTTTTAAAGCTACTCCTCTGACAAAGGGATTAATATCTGGAATTTATAAGAATTAAAAAAAAAAATCAGGAGCCAGGTATGGTCATACACACCTGTAATCCCAACACCCCAGAGGCTGAGGCAGGAGGATTGCTGTGATTTAGAGGCCAGCCTGGGCCACATAAGCAAGTTCAAGACCAGTCTGCACTGCAGAGCAGGACCCTATCTCAAAAAAAAAAAAAAAAAAAAACAACAACAAAATATCAGGTTCCCGCAACAAAAGATACAATCCAAAAATAGGCAACTAAAATGAATTAGATATTTCTCAGAAGTACAAATGGCCAATAACTACATGAAAAACTGCTCCACATCTCTGGCTACTAGAGAAATGCAAATTAAACCATGAAGACCTCATCTTACTCATCAAAAAATTCAAACAATA
The DNA here is from genome assembly GCF_000276665.1 of Chinchilla lanigera. NCBI lineage: Eukaryota > Metazoa > Chordata > Mammalia > Rodentia > Chinchillidae > Chinchilla > Chinchilla lanigera. The sequence continues at coordinate 8,612 of NW_004955809.1, forward strand.
ACAAGTGCTAGGGAGGCTACAGGGGAAAAAGGCACCCTCCCACATTGTTGTTGGGAATATGAACTGCTACAGCCACTACAGAGATCATATGGAGATTCTTCAAAAAACTAAGAAGAGAAATTCCACTCAACCCAGCTATTCTCCTACTAGGTATCTTCCCAAAGGAGTTAGACATACTAGTGACACTTGCATGCCCATGTTATAGCAGCACAACCCATAATAACTGAATCTTGGAAACAGTCAATACGCTCATCAACACGTAAATGGATAAAGAAAATGTATTTGTACATAATGGAATAGTACTCTGACATAAAGGCTACATTTCACCACTTGTGGAAAATGGATGCATCCTGAAACCATAATGTTAAGTGAAAGAAGTTAGACACACAAGATTAAATGTCACGTAACTTCTCTTATATGAGAGAACCAAAATATAAATAATTTTTTAAAAAGAAATAAAAGGGAGGGGAGGAAAACTGGGGGGAAAAGGAAAAAGCAAGATCTATCATGTACAGATACAAACTCCCTACGATAAATGTGATCATTTTGCGTTTTTTTTTTTTTTTTTTGAGACAGGGTCTCACTATGCAGTGCAGGCTGGCCTTGAGCTCACAAAGATCCTCCTGCCTCAGCTCCCAAGTGCTGGGATTACAGGCGTGCGCCACCACACCCAGCTCTATGTGGTATCTAAAATGTACCAATAAAAATTGAAATGAAAGACAATAAAAAGAGAAGGGGATCTAGAAACCCAAGGATCAGGCAGGAAAAAAACAGGAAGGGAAAGAAAAAGGGAATTAAGATATGTTACATGCACCTACCTACTTCCTAAGAAGAATGTAATCATTATGTACTGATAAAAAATAAAGCACAGAGAAGCAGAAGTATTATGGCACCTATGAACCAGATAACATTCTTACAAGGGGAGGGAAATTATCTATGATGTCTTTTGAATTCCAATAAAACTCTAAACTTTATTATTTAATCTTCAAGATACAGTAAAATAAAATACTTCTGGCATATGCTTGTGCCGAAAGCCACACCCCACCTTCCAGTAGTAAATGTGGAATATACTAACTGCTTTCCCTTCTGCACTGTAGTTTATGTAGCCCTAGTAAAAGGGCATAAGGATTATTTTTACTATTTTTCCAAAACCTAGCATGGCTTTAAGTTTTCCTCAGTTATACTGTGCATTTCTAATATGCTCCCAAGAGGACAAAAACACTGATGGTCTCACTTCCACAGAATAAAGAGGTAAGCTCAAAACGTTAACTCTGCTGGCGTGAAGACAGATGGAGAACTCCTGGGACCGGGGCCACATACACATAGTCTGCATATTTTTCACCTGTCCCTCCTTCAGGTGGACGTCTCGATCACAAAAGCATGGGACCTTTGGTACCACTGTGGATCAGATTCCCTTTCTCCCCAGCTTAGAAATGATATTATAACATCACTAGGTTTATAGTAAATGTTGTCACTGAATTTTTTCCCTCATTAGTGAGCAGTTTGCAAGGTTAACAATGATAAAACCTACTTTAGTAAAGATAAACCCCCTGGAATCTATGGGGTTTTACAGAGACAGACCTTACCTAGCATGTCCATCTCCTGCGGTAGAACCCAGTTTCAGAACAAATCCAGTGCAAAGACAATCAGATATACCAGGGAAAAGAGGGTATCTGAAAAACACGCCCATTCTCCCCAGATCAGCCCTCCGGTAGGAAAATCCCAGGACTTCAACAGAGATGACATTCACTAAGACCGCTGGAGGGATCTGGACAATATTTACCAGGTGTAGTGGACTGACAACTTGCGGTCAACTTATAACCCCCAGCTGAACTGAGTAAGCATGGTGCTGGATGTGGGAGGCCCAGCTGGGACTGTTGCCAGCAGCATAAGAGACAGTGCTAGAGAAGAAGAGAGGCTATTGGGAGCTGAGAGAAGACTGCTGGGAGCTGGTAGAGCTGTAAGGAGCTGTTGGTTCTTTCGGAGGAGTTTGTCATGCTGGCTTTCCTGATGAACTTGGCTGTTTTTATCCTCTGAGGAGCTCAGGACCTTGTTAGCACTGAGAATAGCTTTGGTTCACTTTGGGGGAGCTCTGGTCTTCACCCTGAGCATCGCTTCCTGGCTCCGGAGGGGAAGATGAAACTTTTTCAGTTTCCTGGAAAAGCTTGTCCCATTGGCTTTCCTGACGGGAACTCAGCTGTTTTCACCACTGGAGGAGCTTGGGACCTCAATGTTGCTGAGGATGGCTGTGGTACTTTTCAGGGGAGCTCCGGTTCTCACTTTGAGCATCACTTCCTGGCTCCAGTGCTGATCCCTCAACCTGCTAGCACAGATCCTTCATCCCGCTGGCACAGACTTTGTAGATTCCACCACTGACCTTTGGGCCTTCCAGCGCAGACCTGTGAAAGAGGCCTGCATGAGATATTGTTATGGGCTCTAGGCCTCAAGTTGGACTCTCAGGAGGAATTGTTAGGAGCTCTAGGTCTTCAGCTGGACTCATGCAGGACATTTCCATGGGATCCAGGCCCTCGGCTAGTTTCCTTGGTCTTAGTATGTTGACAGAGTTCCGGCACTCTCTTGTATATCATTCTTTGGGTGACTATTATAAATAATCTTGTAAAATATGTGTCCTGTATCATATTCTTCCCCTTGCAAATAACCCCCAAACCATAACACCAGGTCTGAGCTCCAAATCCCCAATTTAAAAACAGGAACAAAGGTTAAGGATGCAATTTAGTGATAGGGCCCTGAATGTGATTCCCAGTGCCACCATAAATAACTATAAAAATAAAAACAGAAGTCAACTGGGCCTGGTGACCCAGCTACCGAGAAAGCTCAAGCATGAGGATGATCAAGACCAAACTGGTAGTACACCACCAACATCCCCATCTCAAAAGAAAACAGACAAGCAACAATACCTAACTAAGAGAGCTGTTGCAGAATTAAATGAGATTGAGCCAGGCATGGTGGCGCACGCCTGTAATCCCAGCACTCGGAAAGCTGAGGCAGGAGGATCCTTGTGAGTTTGAGGACAGCCTAGGCTACAAGTGAACTCAAGGCCAGCCTGAACTGCACAGTGAGACCCTGTCTCAAAAAAAAAAAAAAAAAAAGAATGAAATGAGATTATTTGTGTCCTATACTTAGCAGAGAATTAGCTCTAAGGTAAATACTTAGAGTAATATTATTCAGGTTGCTCCATCTCTAGATATTGTGTAAAACCCATCAGAGGTGGGATAGAAAACCCTCAGCCATCCAGGAGGGAGAAGGTTAAAGTAGGGAGAGGCCATAAACTTTATTTGCTTAAGGGGTGACTGGGGTGGGGCTCAAGGGCAGAGCACTTCCCTAGCTTGCTGGAGGCCCGGGTTCCATACTCCCTCCCCAAATCAGAAGGTCACAGTGCAAGAGTTAGCAATCTTCTGTCCACAGGGAATTTTAAAACCTAATTTTAACCCTATAAATTCACACTGCCAGCCCATTACATTTCTAACTGGAAAAAATACCAGACACTAAGGAAGCAAAGTCTACCTCAACTTTGCATGGATCTCTGAAAGCCCTAGACTGGAATAATGTGCTTTTTAGTTTGGTTTGTTTTTGTTTTTTGCCAGTACTGGCAATCAAATACAGAGGTGGTCCACCGCTGAGAGACATCCCCAGCCTTTTACGTTTTTTTTTTCTTTTGAGACAAAAGTCTTGCTAGATTGCCCAGGCTGGCTTCAAATTTGCAGTCCTCCTGCATCAGCCCTTGGGAGTGCTAGGACTACCACACACAACTGCAGTATACTTTTAACAACATCAACTGCCACTGTATTGAAGACTCTTTAGAAACAATTAGGACACAATGTGTGGCTCATATTTATTATTTCTGAAGATCAGAGCTGGGTCACATATTTGGTGGCCCTTTGAGGATTTCTGAAGGGCCAAATTATCCTTTGAGGTACCACCCAAATCTCTAGTTTTGAGCAATCAGGTTCACCCCCACATGAACCTGGTGATTCAAGCCGGGCGTGGTGGTTCATGCCTCTAATCCCAGCACTCTAGGAGGCTGAGGCAGGAGGCCTGCAAGTGCAAATCCAACCTGGGTGACTTAATGAGACCCTGTTTCAAAATAAAAAGGGCTGGGGAGGTAGCTCCGTGCAACAACCCTGGGTTCAATCCCCAGTACCCTGAAAAACAATGCTGATTTCATTCAGACTTGCAGACCCACAGATTTGGTACAGGGAATCTGAAACCAGGCTCATGTATTTTCTGAAGCCATTAACTGACGACCCTCAAAACAACTGAGTTAAACTGCTCTCCTGAAAGCATCAGCTGAACTTGAAGCCTGAACCGTACCACATTAGGTCCAAGTCACTGGCTTTCTCATCCTGAAAACATCCTCAATAACTCATCTCGGTCCGTACTCCAACTGGAAATGTCGTAACAAGCACACTCAGGTAACTGCCTCAACAAGTGTGTGGTTTTATCCGAATCCTGAATCATACCTTCTACCTGACTTACATACTAACTTTTAAAAATATCTTCACTTGTGACTAACCTTAAAGCCAACAGCATTTCTCAACCTTGAGATTCCCTAGGCTTGCTTTCATGTCTTTAAAAAAAAAATAATAAGTGACTTGTGCTAGGACTGATACCTCATCCAGGCCTGGAATCTCAAATGTGCCCCCTCACCCAGAGGGCTGAAAGGCAAGCAAGTGAGGTCTGCCCTCTGGAGAGAGGGTGGCCTGGTACCTCTCCCATCATGGTGATGGCCATCCGTGGAGTCCATCAAGACAGCATGGCCCTGGCTACCACCACCACTGACCTTGGGGACAGCCTTTGGCCAAACAAGCCAATCACACATAGAGCAGGGACATCCGAAAGGACAGAAACCTGACGAGTGTTGTTGGTAAAACTACCAGCCACTAAAACATGTCTGTTATTATCAAAACTTTTCCAACAACCCTGAGAACTTAGATTTTTTTTCCGCAACTTTAGATACAGGAAAATCATGTTTAAAAATTTTAAGTGACTAGGGCCAGGGATATAGCTCAGTGGCACAAGCGCCTGCCTGGCAAGCACAAGGTCCTGAGTTCGATTCCCGATACCAAAAAAAAAAAAAAAAAAATTAAGTGACTCGAAGATCTTAACTCTACTCGAAGGTTTTAAGGTTAACCACCATGAAGAGCTAGTGTCTGAATTTCCAAATCACATGCTGGTTTTATGCCACACTTTGTTGAAGAGCTCTGTTTGCCTACGTAAAGCAGGAATAACCTTTCCTTTGCCCTTTGTATGACTGTACATGTGGACAGCAGAACAGATAGGCAATAGATGATAGTGATAAGTATGATTTTATATAAACAACCCAAGCACCACAGTTACGCACAAAATATAAAAGGAAAAGCTAGCAGTAGTACCACATGCCTGTCGTCCCCACTAATCAGGAGAGGAGCCTGAAGATTACCTGAGCCTAGGCAATTAGGACCAGCCTAAGTAACATGGCAAAGCTCTGTCTTTCAAAAAAAAAAAAAATTATATATACACACATGCATATGCTTTTATATATTTCATACCCTATATATGTGTGTATATGTGTTTTTAAAAAGGTAAACATGGGGGCTGGGGATTTAGCTCAGTGGCACAGCGCCCGCCTGGCAAGCACAAGGTCGTGAGTTCGATTCCTGGTACCGGAAGAAAAACAAACAAACAAACAAAAAAAAAACAACAACAATAAAAAGGTAAACATGTATTGGTACCAATTGCTGGCCACACACTAACACACCTCACTTCGCTGACTTCTGTAGCTCTGGAAATAGCTATGGCAAAGGTGAGAGGCTTTTGCAGTATGGCCCCAAGTGGTACAGCCAGCCACTCTCCAGATCTTAAGGCTACAACAAACCAAGCAAGAACTCTAGACTTCTGTGTCCCTGAGCCTCAGTTTCCAGCACCAACTAGAAGAGCATGCACACACATACAAAAAAAAATACACACAGAGATGGAAGTCTGTAATGCCCAGGTTCCCAAACTCCAGCCCCTGGGTAACCATGAAAGGAAGGGTGGCTCTTCAAGTCCCACTACCCAAGGTTCAGGGGGACCAGTATTAAGAGAGGAATATGTGAGGGACCACACATAGCACCCAGGACCACACCTGCACAACCCACCCAGGAGCATGCTTTACTAATCTGCTACACGTTTCTTAATCTAAAGAAGATGACCTATCAGGATTAACACCCTTGTCAACTTCACATCCAAACACTTCTCCTCAAACCATAATCCCCAAATAAAGAAGATAGCAAGTTCATAATCTACCTACCATAATACAACTATCCCATGTACAATCCAAAAGGCAGTAATTCTTTCCCCAAGGTCTAAACACTTCCAGAATTTTTCAAAAGTCCAAGTCTCTTCTGAGACTCAAGGCAAGATTAGCTATGAACCTCTGTAAAAAGCAAAAACAAGGGCTGGGGATAAAGCTCAGTGGCGCAGTGCCTGCCTGGTAAGCATGAGGTCACTCCAGTACCAAAAAAGCAAAACCAAGTTACACAATCTCAAAGTACAATGGCATAGGGCAAGCATTCCCATTCCAAAAGGAACAACAGGGAGATGGGACAGAAGGGGAAAGAATCAAATTAAACCAAGCTCAAAACCCAGTAGGGCAAACATTAAGTCTTTTAGCAGCATATTTCATATCCAGAACACATAGTGCTGAGATATGAGTTCCAGAGGGTTTGGGCAGGTCCACCTCATCGGCCTTGCTAGTGGAAGTCCATTTAGCTGCCCTCTTGGTCTGGCTCTACTCTTTGGCTGCAATTTCTTCAGAAGATGTTCCACATTGCTGCCATCTCTGACTTCTTGACATCTCCACTGCACCTCTGGCTCCATTCTCACAGCTTCAAGCACCATCACCTCAGGGTGACACTGCCTGGCCTCCCAGGCATTCCTTTGAAATCTGAGTGGAAGCCTTCATGACCCCACAACTCTTGCATTCTGCATCCTGGTAAAATCCAACACACATGAGTGACACACCAAGGTCAGGTGCCCTTTGAATGGCAGCCCAGCCTATTTGGACCATGACTGTAGCAACCTCTGAGTGCTTGGATTACTGAGCAGTGAAATGAATCCTGGATAACCAACTGCCCAGGAGACCTTTCTCAAGCAGGTAACCCAGGGACTCTCTTCTTAAAAGCAAGATTTATGCCTTTATACCCATGAGGCTATAATGGATGGGGCCTTGCTAATTCCTGAAATGCCCTCAAGTCATTTTTCTTGTTGTCCCTGTAGAAAGTGCTTGCTTTCTTTTCAGTGGTGCTAAATCTCCTGAGCAGCCACACCTGCACTGGCCTCAATTTTATACATGGTTCCTTCTGGGCCAAAACTTAAAAGTTTTTTAAATTTTCCTACGGTGCCTTTCTGCCTCCAATTCTTGCTATAAATCCAGCTCAAAGCAGCCAGCAGTACCCTTGCCACAGCCTGAATGTTAACAGATCCAGAGTAGTATGGCAGGGACATAAACCTGGGAGGAGCCCTGGATCACACTGCTGAGGCCTGGCCCAAACTGTCAAACCTAGATTTACTACCATGGAAAACAGACTGCCACCCTGGGTAGGGGCAAGAGCATCTGCCAGAGCTAAAAGTCAAAGCAGGCATGCTCCCAGCCTGAGCCACAGATAACATCACTTAGAGAGCTAAAAATTCAGAGCTTGATACAATCCCCCTAAGAAGAAGTTTCCAGGTATCTAAAATGTTCAGCCCGGGTGAATAAGCACACTGAGAAAGAAGCTCCTAACTTATTTTCCTGTTCATATACACACTCTTGCTCACATACACACATACATGCCCCTGGTTATGGTACCAGAAATACAGCCTGAGCATTGCTTGTCCACTAGAAAATAAACGTTAGGAAATGTCCCATTTCCCCAGGAGGGCTGCGCAGATTTGTCCTTGACACAAGTTCCTGAGAATGCACTATATGTGGCTGAGTTTTTATCAGCCTGGATGTAAACACAGGAAGAGGAGGGGAAGTTGCAACGCACTGGCTCTAAAATCCCCACTCATTAATTTTCTCATTTGCAGTTGGGTTTATGGGAACAAAATACCAGGCGAGTCTCACCGTTTTAGAAGGTAAAGTTACAATCTGATGCTGTTATGGGATTACTGGTTCACATGCTGTTTTCCTAAAGCAAGGACAAAGCAACACAATGAACAGGGGCTCTGCTAAGCGATTTATGGGTCAATAATGCCAGGGAAAGAAGCTAGTTGTAAATACATTCCCCACAGGACCAGAGGTGTGGCTCAGCAGCAGAGTATACATGCCTACAACTATGCATGAGGCCCAAGGTTCCATCCTCAGCACCACAAAATTGAAAAGTAAAACAACACAATCTTTAGGACTCATCGTTTTCTAGAATTGCCTATTATTCTTTAATATTGAGCCACAGAATCTAACAACTGACTTTTCTAGAAACCTTAAAATCTATTCTAAGCGCATAATATTCTATAACCTTTGTGTTTTGACATATAGGGAGATTTTTTCTAAAGTTTTCACTGCAAGAATAGTGTTTCCATTCAAGTGAAAGCTCCCCGCTTTTGTGCATCTGAGAATGAAATACTTCATTCAGAACAGTGCAAGTGCGTTACTTACCACCACCACCACCTTCTCCCCAATTCTAAGAGTATCTGAGTCCCAGGGAGCAGGCTGCCGGCTGGGGAAATGTTTGGCTTGGGGTATCCCTCTCCACTCCAGGTACTGAGAAATAACTCCCAAGTCCTACCCGGAGGAAACAGCCGTACTAGCTAGCCCTGCCCAGCTAAGACCCTGCACAGTTCAAAAGGGCAGAATTCCTGTGTGCTGGGATCACAGAAGCACAGCAGGGCTATTGATCCGCTCACCCGCGGCATTCCAATACATGGAAAGCCTTTCCTCCATTGTTCCCGGCCAGGCTCTCCGGGAATTAGCTAAGAAAGGTCTCAGCAATTACTTCTGTCCAAACGAATGCTTTCCTTGGGGGAAGCAGAGAGAAAGAGACAGGAGGAGGGGGAAGTCTATTGGAAGACTTCTAGGTTTATGTGTCCGAACTTACACATCCTCTTGTTAGAAATCAATGATCTTTTAATTTTTAAACTGCTGTTTAAAAGGGGCAGGGGGCAAAGCAAGAATGTAAGTGAACTTCACTCACTTAAATCTACATGGGGCTGGAGAGGTGGATCAGAGGCACAGGAGGGCGCTCACCTCGCATGCAGGAGGCCTAGGTTCAATCCCTAGCACCCGAAAATAAACCACAAACTTAAACCATGTTTTCTCCATTTACCTATGAAACATATACTCTCTTATTTTACCGCCCAAAACAAAACAAAGCAAAAAAAGACCAAAATGACCTTGTATAGATCCTCCCCTTCCTGGGAAAAGTCACAGGAACTGAGGATGTGTTCATGCACATCCGGCAACTTTACACAAACTAAAGGCATCGTGACATAAGTGAGAGCTCATCTCTTACGCTGACGACTCAATTACAGTCTTGCAATTAGGAATCACAAGACATTTGAGAGCAAAAACTTTGAAAAGATTTGTTTGATCACATGGCTTTTTCTCTAGAATGCAAATAATCTGGCAGCGGTACACAATCAGAATGGTTATTGGCCTATGCAAAATCAGGTAGTTCACTCATTGGATGAGTGGCAGTTTCAAGTGATTAATATTTATATTGCGCTACAAGTCGAGGCAGAGTTGCAAGGATAAAGCTGGCTTTAAATGCTACTAAAGGAACTCCAAAGCTTGGGCAGCTAAACACTGCACTGTTCAACATTCACGGTCTCTTTCAAACAGTAAAACATTTTTCTCTATTAAGCACACAGGTCTTTTCAACCCATGGTCTGTAATTCCTTAAAATAGTGAAGCTACTTCCACGTAAACATACCCTTCGGAGGGGCTGGGGATTTAGCTCAGCGGTACAGTGCCTGCCTGGCAAGCGCAAGGTTGTGAGTTCGATTCCTAGTGCTGGAGAAAAACCAAAAAAAAAGAAAAAAAAAGATACCCTTCGGAGCTGGGGATATAGCCCTACAGTAGAGTGCTTGCCTAGCACGTGCACGGACCAGGGTTCCACACCCAGCTTGGGAAGGAGGAAAAAAAAAAAAAGACACCACTCACAGCTATTAATGAGGGGGACAGGGCCTAGTGGTACACGCCTGTCATACTAGCACTCGGGAGGCTGAGGCAGGAGGATTTTTGTGAGTTTGAGACCAGTGTTGACTACAAAGTGAGCTCAAGGTCAGCCTGAACTGCATAGTGAGACCCTGTCTCAAAAAGAC
>NW_004955810.1:0-18802 GCF_000276665.1 Chinchilla lanigera
GGGAAGGGGAAGCAGGAAAAGGGAGGGAGAGGGGGAAGAGGAGGGAGAGGGAGAGGGAGAGGGAGAGATAGTTCTTGAGGGAGTGAGCTCCTGAACCTGTTTCTTAATCCCAAAGCAGTGACTTTGCCTCAGATGCCATGCCTCTACATCTTCTGTGCCAGGAGTATCTTCTAACTGCTGGGGCCAAGATGGCTGGCAGAGAAAAAAATTTCTGGATATTAAATGTTTATTCCATCTTGGCCTGGGCCATCTGTTTTGATGGATGTTTTTATGAGGTGTATCATAAAAAAACCAACTGATAGAGAAAGTTAATCTTAAGCAAAAATAGTTTTACATGTATTGGGATCAATAAAGATTTAATCACATCTCTGATGCCTTTAGGCCAACTCACATTCTGAATGATTACCTAACACACGCCAGGATTTCAATTTAAATGTTTTTTTAATTAAAGCTAAATTGCATAAACTGTAATGACTATGAAAGGCAGCTTAATAACCTAAGAAACATTGTAAATGATAAATGGAGTAAAAAATGATTATTGTTTATAATATTCTGACTAAGCAGTGTTTTAGATTGTATCTAAGATCTACAATAAAGAGAATGGAATTCCTACCTTACCCCAATATAGATTAAAATTTTATTATGGAAACATAATTTAATAACTGGCCTAAAACCTGGTAAAGAAAAACATATAAATTTTTCATACTGAATTGTTCTGTTATACAAATAATTACAACTTGCAAAAGATATCTAAACAAAGAGCTACAGTGATAAATATTTACTAACCTACTACCCCATTTTAAGCATCCTCACCAGAAGCTGTTGCATCACCATCTTTGCTATTTCTGATAGAGACTGAACATGACCCCTGTCTCAGAAACCCTGTTAAATCTATTTCTAAGCACCTCTTGCCTTGTTCAGGAAGTCTCAAAGCACAGAGACAACCATAGCAGTTACAAATTTAGAGCTGAGAATTTCTCTATAGTCATTCAAGTAGGGCCGTATGAAAAAAGACCAGTAATAGAACTGGTGTTAAGAGCTTGCTTTCGGACTTTTTCACATTTCAACATTTGGGGCCAGGAATATAGCTCAGCAGCACAAGCGCCTGCCTGGCAAGCATAAGGGCCTGAGTTTGAGTCCCGGTACCAAACAAAACAAACAAACAAAAAAGAACTAACTACATATTTCAACATTTGTTCCCAGACTTTTTTACTGGGTCTGTCTTTCTTGGTCAGCTTCCCAGCATCTACCTTCTTTTTCTTTTCCTTTCTGCCATCATGAAACCTAAACAGCAGTGCTGCTGCTACCACTTTGAGAAGAAAGTAGACAGTCTTTCAGTATATACTGATGATAAAGCCAACTAGATTTGATATAAGATTAGAAGTTAGACCGCAGCGAAAAGGAGGAAGCAAGGATGTCTAAAGGGTTCTGTATCTGAAGGGTTCAGGACTCCACTACAAGATGGAACGCCCTCAGGCAAGTGGGAAAGGAGGACAGAAGGCTGAGGAGCGCAGCTGAGCATGCTTAAGGTCTGTGATCTACGAAATAGGCAACAACAGATATCACAGAAGCAGCTCTGGAGCTCAGCAGGGAAACACAGAAGTAGAAATTCTGAAGTATTTAGAGCCATGACAGGGGAAAAGCTCATCCACAAAATTGGAAAAACAAGAAATGCAGAAGGCCCAGAAAAGGGGACTAAGAAAGACCAGGCAGAGAGGCATACAGACAGCAAGAGAACGTGGTGTTGCAAACATGAAGAGAGTAATTCAACTGGGGGCAAGGGAGCAAGCATGTCAACCTGAGGATTCATACTGTCACTGGATTCTGCTTTGCTGACCTTAACAGAGGCCAATGTGGCACAGCCGCAGGGGAAAACCCGCATGCAGGATGAATGAGCGCAAAGGAATTAAAGGTAAGGGCAGAACAGACAACTCCTACGATGAGGGCTGCAGAGACAAGAACTGAGACAGGCACTGGGGGGAGAAGTGGAATCATGAGACATTTTGGGAGATCATGAGACAATGTGGGAGATGCGGCATGTGTGGCCAGGAGGACCATGGCAATGGGGGTGGAGAAGCAGCAGATGACACTGCAGGAGAGAGAGAAGTAACTGGTAGGTCATTATCTGTAAGTGAAAGCTAAGTGAATTCTTTCCTGGGGGTAATCTCACTGCGGAACAACACAAGCATTCCCATTTACTCAGATGGGAAAAACAGGTTCCAGAAGGTTAGGTCACTTGTTTAAAGTCCCACAGCTTTCTTTCCCCCTTTGGTTTTTGAGAGAGTTTCACTATAAGTTTAGGCTGGCCTCAAACTCACAGGAATCCTCCTGCCTCAGCCTCCCACGTGCTGGATTACAGGCGTGCCCACCACGCCTGGCTTCCACCGCTTTTAACCGATCTAGTAAGATATGTTTTTTCAACCATCATAAACGATCCTTCTGCTATACAGTGTTTTTCCCACTTGAAAGATCCACTGTGTCTGAAGACAACAGTTAGTGGAAGAAATAATAGGAGTTATATAATTTTCAGTTCAAGATAAGATTAACGTTTGAATAGGCAAACTAAGTAGACCAGATCACCCCATCCTCTAAGAGCATGATGGAACAGAAAGATAAAGAAAGAATGCAGCCTCTCTATCTGAATGCTTAATCTGGAACATCAATCTCCCATCAGACTGGGTGCTACACTATCTGTTCCCTGCCTCTCAGGACTTCAGACTTTGCTGGAACGACACCATTGGCTATTCTGGGTCTCCAGCTTTCATATGGCAAAGAGTGAGATTTCTTACCTTTTAAAATCATGTGAGCCAGTTCCTTATAAAAAATCTTCCTATGCAGATCTTACTAGTTCTGAAGAACCCAAACTAATCCACATGTGCATATTCATTTATTTTCCCTCTCTTCTCCTTCTCTCTTTCACATACTTTACATATATATATGGTATATATGTAATGTATACAATATAGAGAGCTTATATACCTGCCTTTTGGATATGAATTAGGTGCAAACTATGAGCATGAATATGCACACAAATGCACTTATATTTGGGAGAGAAATATAGTATTCTATAGGAGAAATCAAAAATTAAAAGAAAACAGAGTGACTTCTAAATGGGGAGAGAAGACATAGGGTGAAGCAGTTTTGATTTTGGAAACATGTGTTTTACATATTCAAAAATTCAATTAAGTCTAAAGGGAAAAAGCAATCCCTAAAAATTAAAAACAAACTGAAACGAATGAAGCTAACCATGTATCAAGTTGGTGGCAAAACCACACAGAAAAATGGATTATTTCAAATAACATTAGAACACAATATTTTAATTATATGTATATGTGTGTGTGTGTGTGTGTGTGTGTAGTGACTTATATTGTGGAATACACTCTTAAGTACAAACAGAGCTGAAAAGATATTCAAGCTCCATTCATTAATTGTTAGAAGCAATATAGGTGTTATTCTGAAAAAAATCCTACCTAATAAAAACATGTAACTATGTGAATGTTTTTGGTCATCAAGATTTTCATTAAAGAGTGAAGAGATAAATGGAAATTCAAAGAAATAAAAATATTTTGAATTTATTTTGCCAAGTTATCTTTGAATAAGAAATCCCAGGATGAGCTAGACTCACTCCAATACCCACTGGAAAGCTCTTATTCATTGGAAAAGGCTCCTACGAGTCCATAAAACTTAATACCTAAAAACAAACCCCACTCCCATAGAAACACTGCTCCAACTCCATGAACCCTCAAAAGTAACTATACTCCCATTCCTCTACTGAAATTGGCTCAGACCAAGGAAGGAATTTGGTTAATTTCCATCTCTAACTCACAGTGTTCCCTGAAGTCCAGATCCACACATTCAGCCCTTTACCTCTCCAACACCATGTCTGTAGGGATCTCTGCATTCAACACCCGAAAGAACTCAATTTTGCTCCCAAATCTGCTCCTCCCCTAACATTTCCTATCTCAGCTGCTCAGAACCTTTCCCCGTCTTTCATATTCAACTCAGCACCCTCTGAGCAGATGTCCCTTCCTTCTGCTCTTGCCCACTTCATTGTATCCTCTACCAATCGCCCAGGGCGATCCCTGCATAATTTAACGCACCTGGTGTCACCCCATCCTTAAAACTCTCTGAAGATTTTACTGCGCTTGGAATAAAATCCTACGAGATCTGGCCCCCTCAAGATCCTTTTTGTACTTTTCCCGCTCTCTTGCCTGTCACCATTCTCTAGCCGAACTGGTCTCCTTGCTGCTTCTCAAGCAGGCCGAGCACTCGCCCCTCCCAGGCCCTGTTATTTCCTCCCCCTGCAAGGTTTAATGCTGAACTCTCACATGGCATGCTCTCACTCAAGTCTTCGTCCCAGTGTCACTTTGTAGAGAAACCACCCCGGGACCGATTAGCACTTTTTACAGCGCTGCGTTCACATCACATACATTACTTCACCTGACTGCTGTGAAAGGGCACAAGGTTTTACGTCTTGTTCACAACAGTGCCGGGCATATGGCTGGTGACAAACATCAGCTGAGGAAATTAATTAATCTGAAATTAACCTGTATTTTTCCAGTATGAAGGTTCTCGCAAATGGCCACTTTACTTTACCATGCATCCTTTATTACTGAGACAAATTTAGTCAAAAACAACTAAGAGGTAAACTGTCTGTCAGTGGTTCTCTTCTCTCACTTCTTCCTTTTTCCCGGCAGAAGATCTCAAAGTCTACGCATCAGACTGCAGGTGAAGTCTTACTCTCAAATCCTTTCATTAAAATCTGAGCTTCTCAGTGTATTTACTCGGACGTGACTCGTTGACAATTACGCCACAATCAATGGAAAGTTAATAGGCACTAAATCTCCTAGCATTTCTGTCAGTCTGTTTCATGCTGCCCAGAGTATCTAAGACTGGGTAATTTATAAAGAAAGAAATTTGTTTCCTCACCATCCTAGAGGCCGGGAACTTTGAGATCAAGGCGGTGGCATCTGGCGAGGGCCTGCTTGCCGCTCCTAAGAGGGTAAATGGCAGCATGTGGTGGGGAGGGGCCAGGCCAATCTCACCCTCCGATGGGGAACCCACTCCCCAGACCACATGATCCCACATGATCCTTTTTTTACAAAAGCTTCCTCTTAAAGGTCTCACCTCTCTACACCGTGGTGTTGGGGGTTAAGTTTCCAACACATGAACTTTGGGGGAGCACATTCAAACCACGGAGGTTTCGGCTTCAGGAACTCCTCACAGCTGAATGCAAGATTTTTTTTTTAATTAAAGCAACTGTCACATCAAGTGCCTCTGATACTGACATTAATAGAGAAACAGACATCCGTGTAGCTAGGAAACAGAGGTTACATCTGATTTCATTTCCTTTAATATTTTGTGTTTGAGTTTTAAACAGGTGTGGTCCAGATAAAACAAAACCAGACAATTAGCGCGATCTGTCTCCTCACACTAACAACTAAACAAGGAAAAAAAGAACAATATTTCTTTTTCAAACATCTGAGTACCATAAAAGGCAATGAATAATATAAAAGATACATTGGTATTTTTAGCTGGCCCAGGTAAGCATCCAAGAATATGGATGCAAGGGCAACTCAAGATTCAATGTAAGAATAGTAAAAGAGGAAAAGATACTCCATAAACTACTCCTGAGCTTACAGATGTACACAAGGAATACGACATCAGTTCCTTCCAAGTCTGTGAGTATGGAGGACAATCAGTTAGCTCAGTTGTAGGTCTGCCTTATACTGGCCAAACAAGAAGGCTAAATGATGTGTCAGGAGGTAAGAATCAAAACTTCTAGGCAAAAACACATGCAAAGTTGTCACACAAAACTCAACTTAAAATATTCTTTATACATAGAAAGTTTCATGGGAGAGGGGATGGGACAGAAGCCAGAAAGAGCTACATCAAAATTCTACTTCTACCTCTAACTATGTAACTGTCAACAAATTATTTAACCTTTCCAGCTCTGCAACTCTTTCTATAAGAGAAGGAAAAAACATATTTTAAGGATTTGTACAAAGATTAAATAAGAAAACAGGTGGAAATTGTTGGCACCAGATCTGGAATGCCATCTACGCTCAGTAATGATTTGCCTGCTTCCCCCTTTGGTGTAACAGTCTAGGAAGAAACATCAGCAGAACTCCTGTCCAGAAAGGATTTTTGTTTTCAAGGTTCATCACGGAGTAGAACTGCCCCTCCCTGGGCTCTTGCCTCACCGCAATAATCCCTGTCTCCCAGCAGGCACAATCGCAAATCTACCAGGGTAAGATGAACCCATTCATACAGTTATCCTGTGAACGTAAGCAGCCTCTACCACCCTTTATCACTCACTTCCAACCCCCAGGGGGCGCTCCACTCTGTCATCATCCCCAGGCCCCCTGCCACTTAGGGCCTGTAGAATTCACAGTATCAAACAGGGGACAAAATGACCTCTGCAATCCCTCCCGGAAAGAGATCCCTTCACCTTCCTGCCATGGCTCCCCCTGGAGGATATTTCCTCTCTGGACTCTCCGAAGTCGGCATGGGCTTTCCTCCCACAGTCAGGCTTGCCAAGCCCGTTTCTAGCATAAAGGGGTGCACCGCCACTTCTAGATCACCCCTCACCCGCTGCCTCCTAACCCCTCGTTTGAGTACTCACATCAACTAACTACAGCACTCAGCGCTGCTCTTTGTATCCAGCACCTAATAACCCTGAAAACCCCTCATACCCTATTTTTCTTAGGTGCACCCTCACTGGCACTCTCCAGCCCCACTCCTATCTTATTCTCTGTATTTTCAATACCTGTATCCTTCGAGCTGAAATATCGTCAACATATTTACCCTGTAACATACTGATCCTTCAAACTTCAAGGCCCTTAATTATATTAATTTCTTCTTCCAATGATCTTTCCTTCCACCATTTCTCAGATCCTCAGGTGCACGGCCAGACTCTTCACGGCCATCATCACCAATAATTTCTTATTCTCAGTTTTACGCATCTTAATTTTACCTTTTAGGTTTCACGCTCGCTTTCTATTACAAGCCGGCTTCAGCACATTACAACTCACTATGCCCAGCCCTTCTCACTGACTCAGCGTGCCCAGGTCAACCTGCTTCCCCTGTGCCAATCCGAACGAGATCTCCAGTCCATCGCTGGAACCACTCCCTTGCATGCCTCGTACACTCCATGGTATCTCTCCTGCTCTGCATATTAAATAAGTGCCATGACTTTGGCCATGGTTACGCCCAACCCTTCCACTCTGTGCTGGATCTAAGCAGCTGACCTGGCATGGAAAGCACACAGCCAGACTCACAGGCAAATTTTATGACCACAAACCTTGAGGTGGGCCCTTAGGTGGGGCCTGCCCAGCAGTTAGGCTCTTCCTGATGCACTCACCTCCTACTTCTACATGGCTAGTGCGTGATTCTTTATTTTTTTGGTTCTTTTCTGGTACCAGGAATCGAACTCACGACCTTGTGCTTGCCAGGCAGGTGCTGTGCTGCTGAGCTAAATCCCCAGCCCCTAGTGTGTTATTCTATCGCTACAAACTGCCAGGACCTCCACCTGCACCCCTTCTCATCCATCTCCTGGAGAAGGCTCAAGAACAGCTGACGGCAATTCTCCCCAAATCCCCCCACCACACTACACAGCATCTCTTCCCACTCTCTGCAGTCCTGCTATTTTTCTAGTTCAGGGCTTATCAAACTTTTGGGTCTCAGAATCCATTAACATGCTTATAAATTATTGAGGCCCTCAAAGACCTTTTATTTAAGGGAGTTATAGCAATCATACTATATTAGAAATTGCAACTGAGAAATTTTGAAAATATTTATTAATTCATTAAAAAGTGACTAAATCGATTACCTGGCCATATAAATATTTGTGTGATCATATATTTTCCAGAATAAAAACTAGTGAAAAAAAGCAACTGTACATATGCCTCTGTAATGTACCATTTAATGGAAAATAGCTGCATTCAATCTACTACAATAAGTTTTTAGTTTGACAGACAGGAAGGATTTCAGCTTCATACATACACATTCATACTTACACAAGGAAGGATTATTTTAATGGCATTTCAGATAATTGGGGGCATTTTTCCTTGATACAACACCAAATCCCAACAGGTAGGAGCTTCCTAAAGATCAGCTATACAGCTGAATCTGTATTAATGTGCTTTTTCCCACTGTTACCTTAAAATTCATGGGTCTCCCATGTTCAGGGAACAGATCTGTTATCCGTGCATGAGTCTGTTGTATCATGCACTGGTCCACAAGAAATATTCTCTGTAAGTTGTACACATCTTCCAAATGTATTCTGTTATACCATGTTTTTAAAGACCACATTCATTAATATTACCACCAATGATACCGGGAATCTTTTACCATTAGGAACCTGTCATGAAAATTTTAATTCTTTCAAATAAAAACAATACTGAAAAGAAAAGACTAGCTCAGCCAGGAAGTCAAAGCCACTGAAATGTTTTTTCCTTAGATAACTAGTACACTGCACTACGACGAAGTCCTTATACGTACTTTCCACTTAGTGCTCGATTTTAAAGACTTATTCTCGAGAGTAAGATTTAATTTAAAAAGCATTGTCATGAATGCATGGTGAGGAACAGGTCAGCTACTTGTACTGTTTGGCTTGGTACCTGTTTTATTCCATTCAGGTTGCTATCACAAAATACTTTCACGTGGATGACTTACAAACATCAGGAGTGTTTTGCTTACAGTTTTGGAAGCTGGGAAGTCCAAGATCAAGGTACCAGCACATTTAGTACCTGCTGAAGGGCTGTTCCTCACGGATGGCACATTCTGTGTGTCGTCACATGGGGGAAGGGTGCTCTTCATGAGAGTGCTAATCCCATCCAGAAAGGCGGAGCTCTCGTGACATAGTCACCTCCCAAAACCCCACCTCCATATGCTCCCTGTGGTAGCTGGGTTTCAACATGAATTTCAGAAAACACCAATATCTGGTCTTTAGGGTTTGGGTGCTACTTCGGGAACTATCAGTTCCAGTATCAGGGAAATGAGAAGGGCAGAGTATGCTTTAGCATTATCATGTAAATACTTCTGACTTCCTAGACTCCTGGAGAATTTCCCAGAGGGCCACTTGGCCATACTGTGAACACAATAGTTGTGGTTCTTACTGCACAAGGCCAACCTCTCAGACGAGAGGTGTCTTCCCCTTCCTTCCGCCACTTCCCCCGCCTACCAGCATCCATTACGCACACAAAAGGGCCTCTTGCGACCTCCCTTTGCCTCTGGTTGTGGCACCACGTCTCAGCTTCCCTTTTCAGCAAAACTCCCCAAAGAGAGGGCTTAGATCGGCAAGGAGGAGGAGAAGGGGGACAGGGGGAGTGCTATCGGTACATATGAATGAGATGTGAAATCAGTACCTAGTCATTAATCAACACTTCCTGGAATTAAAAAAGAAAAATAAAACCTGGCACCTGACATTCCTAAAGATTTTCTAATACATCAGCAACATAATACCAACCTCTTTAAAAATTCTTTTTAATTTGCTCCTCAGCGACAGTGTCTAGCCACCACACGGCACGCAGCCCCCTATGATTTCAGACACCCAACACTAACACAAAGCGAGTAATGCACAGAGAAAGGGGGTTAATCAGACGTCTTGCGAGAAAGAAAAAGAAAATAACACTGATTCAATGAGAACTGTTAATGAGGCCTTTTGTTTTGGTAGATTAATTTGGCAGTCTGATGACTATGAAGAATATTTAAGATTCTCAGGTGACTGCTGTTGATTATTACCTAGTTTTTTTTTTTTTAAATTAAAGAGATGCCTTTGCTTAATTCTGTAGTTTAGGAATTTCACAGGGTGGAATCTGTGTCCATCTTAACTCTACAAAAACTTTCTTCATTCGCAAGTTGAAAGAACTCCTCCTATTGAGTCCAAATTGTACTGGCCAGACGATGAGCATTTTCAGGCTGTGAACGGCTGATGTTTAAATACATTCCCCTAATACTCTTTAAGTGTTGCCAATTGTAAACCTCATTAACTCCCAGCATGTGGCCCAGGCCTGGATTTCTTCAGCACAACCTCACAACGTGAAAACAGGTATATAATAATGATTTTATCATCAACATTATCGTATCTTCCTTCACCCTGTGAAGTATTTAAAAGATCTTTTTTTTTTTTTTATCAGAAGGATACATAGCAAATGTGGGAAAAGCAGAAAACACACTTTATTTATACAGGCCACACATTTTAAAACCCTGGATTTCTCTTTTTTTACCGTTTCCTTTTGATACCTATTTCTTGGGCATCAAAATGGGAACTGTCCCAGGACTGACTCTCTGAATTCTGAACAGAAAGGAATTATTTGTGGATGCTGTTATGGTTTGTGTCTGGATGTCCCCCAAAGCCTCATGCAGTCATGGGGCAGGCCTCTGGAGCTTTTCTGATCCATGGTCCAATGCTGGGATTTTCGGTGTGAGAGCTACACCTGCCCTGGGGCAGGTAGTTTGCATACACTGTAAGGGAGGGACAGAGCCTTGCTCTCTCCACCTGCTCCTCCTTTTTTGCTCTTGTTGCTTCTGCCGTCTTCCATTGTCACTAACAGTAGCCCTCTGCCATGTGCCACTCTGCCTTGCAGCCAGCGGGGTATGGACTGAAACCTCCACAAACTGTGAGCTAAACAAACCTTTCCTTCCTTAATTCTGGGGGTTGGGTATTTTGTCTCAGCAACGAGAGAAAAGTAACTAAGACAAATGCTGATTATACTGCTATCATTTTGATTCAACAAAATGGAGAGCTGACAAGGTAGTAGGTTGGACCTGTCAGCCTATCACTCACAGGATCCGAATATCTGACATCTCCTTTTACAAAACAAACCAACTTTTGATCTCCTGAGTACATGTTTTCATAGACCGTCAAGGAGCTCTGCCCTTGAGAAGGAAAACATGCGTGGACGACCCTCCATAAAAGGGTCCCTAATCTATGGATTCAACGAACCACCAGTGAAAAATACTCAGAAAAAAAAGCTGGATTTGTACTGAACATGCAGACTTTTTCTTGTCATTACCCCTGAAACAGAGTATACAGTGAAGGTGAGCCTAGGGCACACGTGCTCAGCGGCACCACAGCCCTCTCTGTTGGTGCATGAGCCAAGTCACCCCAGCCGAGGTCTGACAAATTATCAGCAGACAACAGCAAAGATCACATTAACTGTGCAAAACCATGCCAGACGCAAACTCTTACCTTTCAATAAAAAGCTGCTTACATCATTTAAAGCTCTGTTACGGTTTTTCTTTTAAGACAAAAGATATTAACGTATATGTTGTTTTTCCTAAACTAAAATCTCAGTATTCAGGTTCAACAGCAGTGTTTGCACTTTGCAATAAGTAAGTGGATCTGGAGTTACAGCTTGGACATTTGGTCTCTACAATTTTTGCCACCACTGGAACTTAACAACTATTTACACATAGCATTTACACTCCATTAGATACTGTTAAGTAACCTAGAGATGATTTAAAGTACAGTGGAATAGGTGTGCAGTTATGCAAATACTGCAGTATTTCCTAGGAAGGACTCAAACTTGGGCAGATTTTGCTACTGGCTACAAGCTGTGTCGGGGGCATTCTGGAATCAGTGTCCCATAGATACCAAAGGGCAACTTGTGTGGTAAACATATACGTGATTCGAGCAAGCCAATCAGATTCTCCAGGCACCCAGTGTTCCCTGACACATACCGGGGCCAGTACTGGTGACTGGCAGCCAGCCAGCCAGGCACTCAACACCCAGCTCAGGCGAAGCCCCACTTAGTCCTGCCAAATACAAAGGTCAGATACTGTTGAAAATTTTTTGGCCTCAGATCTTTCTCATGAGACAACAGTTAGTGACAAAAACAAGTAGAAATGTGCTTGCAAAACTCAAAGCGCTGGGGCTGGGGATTTAGCTCAGCGGCACAGCGCCTGCCTGGCAAGCGCAAGGTCATGAGTTCGATTCCTGATACCAGAAAAAAAAAAAAAAAAACCTCAAAGGGCCCCAAACAAAACATATTGTCACCTTCTGCTTATTAGATAAATTGTGTGAACAATGTCTAAAAAAGTACACTTAGGGAGCTGGGGGTTTAGCTCAGTGGCACAGCGCCTGCCTGGCAAGCTCAAGGTCACGAGTTCGATTCCTGGTACTGGGAGAAAACAAACAAACAAATAAAAAAGTACACTTAGGTAATATACAAAGTTTCCTTCACATTTTAAATGAAATGTTGACACCTTAAATTCATGCAGTTCACAGACAGGTCACTTTTCTGCCCAGACTTCAGCCCAGACCAACACACAGGTGCAGTTTTCAGGAAGGGGCTGCACTCTCACAGAAACACTGCCCCAGAAATCTCTGGATCTGCCGAAAGGTACAACTAACAAGTTTTTTTCTAAATCAAACTGGTCTCTGACCAAGGAAAATTCTTCAGAACTGTAGGCTTTCTAATTTCCCGGAGAAAATGGCTATAAGAATACATTAGTTTTCTAAAACTGCTATAATAAATTATAACAAGAAAATAAAATCAGCTTATCAAGGAGATGTCTGCATTGCATGTGCACTGTTATACTATGCAGATTAGCCAAAACACAGAATCAACCCACGTGTCCACCAACATATGAATAGTGAAAAAATGTGGTGCGTATACACAAAGAAATACTATACAGCCCTTAAAAAGAAAGAAATTCTGTCACTTGTGACATGGACAGAACTTGCAGGACATTAGTTCAGTGAAATAAACCCAGCATAGAAGGATAAATACCACATTCTCTCATTTCTATGTGGGGTCTAAGAGGCAAACTCAAAGAAGTAGAGAGAATTTTGATTACCAGGGGATTAACAAGGGAGGAGGCTCTGAGGAACTGGGGTCAAAGAACACAAAATTTTACACAGAAAAAATAAGTTTTAGAGATCTGGGGTGACATACCCTGACTATAACAATGTCTTTGATGCCTGAAAGTCACTGAGAGACTTTAAATGTTCTCAACACACAAAAAAAATAAGTATGTGAAGGAATGGATATATTAGCTTAATCTAGCTGTTCTATAATGCATGCATATATCAAAATGTGTTGTACATCACACATACATATAATTTTTATTTGTCAATTAAAACAGAGCAAATTACCGCAAACTGGATGTCTTAACATAGCAGGAATGTATCCTAGCAGTTTGGGGAAGCAGAAGTCCAAAATCCAGGTGTCAACAAGGTCCAAAATGGTCTAGGGAAGGTCTTTCTTTGCTCTTTCTAACTTCTAGTGGCTCCAGACATCCCTTGGCTTGTGATCTCATCCCTCTGCTCTCTGCTGCCGTGGTTACACTGCCTCCTCTCCCTGTGTCTCTGTCAAATCTCCCTCTGCCTTTATCATAAAAACCTTGTTGTGGAATCCAAGGCCCACTGAGATAATCAAGAGTAATCTCCTCATTTCAACATTCTTAATCATGTTTGCAAAGACCTAGGTAGAGAAAACTGGTAGGAAAGAAGTCCAAAGGCATTTTGTGAAGTGTCCTACTTTACTGTACATGGTAGAGGCTCTCTTCTGTAGCTATTGCAAAATGCCTTTCTTGATGATCTGGAGTTGTAGACCCATACCATTTAATCATGTGTGACATTTTAACAGTGATCAAAGCAAAGGAAAAGATAATAGAAAAGTTTCATTCATGGAACCATATGTAAATTTACTCCAATTTTACAACTGGCCTTGAAAAATATTAGCATACTTAAAAATTCTTGTATCTTTAGATCACGTCATCAATTACAATAGTTTTCTGAAACTACAGAGATCTCTACACTAGTCAGAAAATCAACTCTGAAAAGATCGCTAGAGGAAATGTTGAGGTAGTATTTCTAAAATAATGTGTTAATATAGAGAAAATGCTCCTAAGAGATGGAAAGATAAATATTCAGTAACTTCCTCATCATTAAAGCAAAAGACAGCTGTTTTAAACAAAAAAAATATACAACAGGATTAAACATACCCATCTTTGGTCTGATCCACCACACCACTCAACAGTTCCACAGTCTTTGGGTTAGGCTGGCTTTCTCCAAAAATATTCAAATACCGAGTGACAAAGTCAGTGGGAGACATAAAAAATTCACCATTTTTTTCAATGCTTGCATACTGTTTTAAAAAAAGGAAAATGAAGAGAAATGTTACTTTATATCATTGATTCTCCAAAGTATATAATCATAGAATCAGTAAGTGAAAAGGTTAAAAATATTCAAAGGATAAAATATCAAATACTATAAAGCACTCTTCACAATAGCAGCTGTCTCTCATCATTTCACTGAAAAAACAAAAACTTATTAAATTTGTCAAACGTTATGATTATACCACAGGTTCTCAACTGCAAGCACTCTTCCCCCATAAGGCACATTTGCAAGTGTCTGATGACAATTCTGACTGTCCTGACTTGGGGAAAAGAGATGTTATTGGTACCTACCATGGGTAGAAGCAGGGATGCTACTACACATCCTAGTATGACACATAGATGACCCTCTACAATATTATCTAGTTGACAAACTCTGGCTTGCTAAAATTTAGAAAGACAAATTATCTTTTTTTGCAGGGGGAGGGTAAGACATACAGCTTTCCTGAAAGGTGAAATTAATTATGAAGTGTTAAAACAACTCGTTGGGCGGCAGTAGGATGAGAGGGTTCCAGCACTTTGGGTTCCTACGTAGCTGTGTAAGCAAACCCAAGTCTGACTGAACATCAACACTGAAACAAACCCTAAGCTTAACCAAACTAAAACCACCAAACTGACCTCCAACTAAGGACTTTCCACTGAACACACTATAAATGTTTCCCCTGCTGTCCCCCTGATGGAGGCCTGAACACCACTTGTAGTCCATTGCTGCTCAGTTCACGAATCACTGAATGCTCAAATAACTCATTAAAATTTTAACTTGCCTAGGTTTCATCTTCTAACAGAAGCCTTGGAGGTACACAAGCTGCAAAAAGGATGACAAACCCAGCTGGAGAGGAAAGTGAGCGAGCCACGGGGACTGGTGGGACCTTCTGGAGGAAGGCGGAACTGCTGCCCAAGTTCACGTTCTCTTCACTCCAGAGTCACACCGAAAACAGGTGTGGGATGTGACACCTCTTCACAGCGCTCGCACAGTGTCGCCTTGGGTGGGACACGGCCTGGCTCCGGTAGGCAGGAGCACGCTGACTCCTGTCCTGTGAGGCTCCGAGGGCTACGGGGAATGCTGGGAAACGGTGTAAGGATCACGTGGCATCTGGCGGAGGAGGATGCAGCCTCCACATTCTCAGCTAAAACAGGGAGGGAGTACAGAGCACCTACAAGAACAGGGCTGGCAGGCAGGGTTGGCAGGCATGGTGATGGGGGTCCCCAGGGAAGTGAGGTGCACAGACAGCATCAACCCCTTCTCTGTAACCCCAGAGCTAAGTCTGATCATAACTGTTTTTCAAAAGCCACTTGTCAATTCTACATTTCAGTCCCGATGCAGACTAAGTAACCAGCTTTGGAGTCTCTTGGGCCAAGCTGTGCCTCTTACCACTTGAATGGCTCTGTGTAAATAAAAAAGTTTTCTGGGGCTCAGATTCTTCATCTGCAAAAGGGGTACAATATTACTGGTTTCATCAGGTATCACTGAACCAAATGACATCATTTGTTTAACTGTTTAACTAACCACAATGCACTACACACAACTAGCTCTTCATGAATGTTCTACATTATTATATTCCTATGTCCCACTGAGTGACAGCTGCCACTGGTACAGTAGCAGGGCAAGGATGCAGTCAAGGGCTTTCTTTCAGCACCAGCTACCAAATCTTGGCCCCACTGCCAAGGGGAAGATCTGTGAGAGTGCTAGTATTTTATCGTTTTCAATTTAACATTTTTTTAGCATAGTACACAAAAAGATAGCCCAGTAAACCTATCATCATTCTTCAGTTAGCATTTAATTCAACTTTTCAGACATGTAAAGGAAGAATATATTTTGATTTCCCTGAGGCAAAACAAGCTTGGAATATAAAGGATATGTCAATACTAATTACAACAATCCTATGATTTAAGAGTTATACCTATGTTTCTGTATAATAGTGATTAATTTACTTTAAAACACAATTTAACTTTTTTCCTAGCCGTAGACATTTAGATTATCTCCAGTTTTTGATATTTTTAAGCAAACCAAAGATAGCCGTCTTTGTGTATAACATCTGTCCAATACGTGCAATTTCTGAAGGCCAGATTCCTAAAAAAGGAATTGTGAAGTCAAAGGAGAGGAACTTTAAGGTTCCTCGTACTTACTATCACACTTTTCCCTAGAAATGTAATTTACACTCCCACCAATAGTGTGTGAGCATGTCCTTTCTGCACTTCTGTCTATCATATTGCAAATATTTTTGTGGTTTGATATTTTTATATAATTAAACTTGTAGACTTTCTACCTTTGCAATTTCTTCCATTATTTTTCTAAGCTTAAAAACTAGTCTTTCCCCATTTCAAGACTAAAAATCGATGCACAGTTTCTCTTGACTGTTTGAAGCAGTTTTATCTTTTACCTTTAAGTTTTATTTATATATCAGTCCTTGATTTCTGTTTGTCTGAGGTAAGGATCCTCCAACTTGAGTATTTCTCATTTAACCCACTGGTTGTTCAAGAACCACAAACCAACTCATTTTTCCTTCCCCACCCTTTGGGGTGTATGTTTTCCACATCCTAAATTATCACAGGGGCACCAGGAAAACCCTTGACAAGGAGGCTCCCTTCCCAGGATCAGTGCTAATGAGCCAGCATGGCTTCCTCGGCTAACATGAATTCTAAAGTTGTCTCAACTTCAAGGGAGAGCACCAGGATGGACTGACAGCTCTGGTCACGGGGAAATGCTTCAGGGCCTGCCCTTTCAATTGACCTGTCTACGCTTGCAAGATTACATGTGTCTTATTTGCCACAACTAGATGAACGTCTCAGTCAGGACAGGACTTTTCCTGTTTTTTTTCACTGCTCGGATCTCAAATTCCCAGGCTAGTACATGAAACAGTGAAACATGATCAGTAAGTATTTTTCAAATAAATGGAAGGTTAAGAACTTCTATATTACTTTATGCTTGTAAGTTCTCTATGTCTGATGAGCACTGATTTTCCTCCAAATGACCTT
Source organism: Chinchilla lanigera (assembly GCF_000276665.1). Classification (NCBI taxonomy): domain Eukaryota; kingdom Metazoa; phylum Chordata; class Mammalia; order Rodentia; family Chinchillidae; genus Chinchilla; species Chinchilla lanigera. The sequence continues at coordinate 17,101 of NW_004955810.1, forward strand.
CAGAATCATGGTCAAGTTGCTGCTCTCTACAAGAAAATTCCATTGAAAATGCAAAATAAAATTACAATGAAAGATCACTACTTATCCATGAAAAAATGAAAAATAATAAATATTGGCAAAATGCAGAGCAAATATTCCCAAACACTGGTGTTGTAAGAATAAACTGGTAAACCATTTTAGAAAGTGCCAGACAGTATCTACCGTAACCGAAGGTAATACACAATACCACAGACTCGGCAATGTCAATCACAACCCAATCTCCAACAGAAATCTGTGTGTGTCTGTAACACCAAAAAATATGCTAAAGGATCCACTGCAACATTATTTGCAGTAGCAAAAATACTAAAAAGAAGGCAAATGTCAAGCAGTCACAGGATATATAAATGAACTGACACACTGCCACACAAGAAGGAAAATCAGCAATGAGAATAACTACACACAACAGCAGAAATGAGTCTTTATGTCCAGGCATGACTGAAATATACTGTGAATGTTTAAAGTTGTAACAGTGCATGACAGTAAAAGACACACTGTCGTTAATCCCCCTCAAGATACTACTCCTCACTTCGAATACATCTATCTCATCATCCCTGTCATTTTCTAAGGCAGTTCTCAAGTTCTCTTCCATAGGTGTCTGTTATGGTTTGTGTCTGGATGTTCCCCGCAAGTCTCATCAGTCATGGGGCAGGCTTCTAGAGTTATGATTGTTCCGTGGTCCAATGCTGGAACTACGGGTGTGAGTGCTACACCTGCCCTGGGGCGGGCAGTTTGCATACAATGTAAGGGAGGGAAAGAGGCTTGCTCTCCCAGCTGCCTTTGCTCTTGCTGCTTTTGCTGTCTTACGCCACCATGAACAGTTGCCCTCTGCCATGTGCCACTCTGCCTCAGAGCCAGCCGAGTATGGACTGAAACCTCCACAGATGGTGAGCTAAATAATCCTTTCCTTCCTTAATTGTGAGTGTCAGGTATTTTGTCTTAGCAATGAGAGAAAAGTAACCAAGACAGTGTCTTTACAAAGTGTGATCAAAAACATGGTGAATGCTGCCACCAAATGTCATCCGACAGCAAGGCAGCCTGGTGAAAATGTTACTGTGTGTCCTTATCCACCTCATTCACTGGATCTGGAACTATGCGACTTCTGGTTCTTTCCCAAAGTCAAATGACCAAACTAAAGACACTTGCTAAGAGGACTTCCAGAATTGCTTCAGAAAGTGGCAAGAACAATAGGGTAAATATGTTGCAAGCACAGGGGTGGCGGGTATTTTGATGAGGCTTGATGGGAATGTGCGTCTTACTGTCATAGTAACTTTAAACATTCATTGTGGTTTTCAATCACATCTCATAAAAGTGAGAATAAAAGAAACCAGACAGTGCCATAGTGTGACTCAGTGGTAGAGCACTCGCCTAACATGTTTAAGGTTCTGGGTTCAACTTACAGTTCAGAAAATAAAAAAGAGAGGGACAAAGGAAAAAGAAAGCTAACAGAAGAATATACACTGCATGATTACATTTTCAAGAGTGGAAAAACTAAAGCCTCGTGAGAGAAGACGGACAACTGGCTTCCTTGAGCGGGTGTGTACTAATCAGAGGAGCATCAGAAGTACTTAGGGTGGGGGCTGGGGATTTAGCTCAGCGGCAAAAGCGCCTGCCTGGCAAGCGCAACGTCGTGAGTTCGGTTCCCGGTACCGGAGAAAAACCAAAA
>NW_004955811.1:0-18667 GCF_000276665.1 Chinchilla lanigera
TTTTTTTTTTTTTGAGACAAAGTCTTGCTATGTATTTCCAGCTGAGGTTGAATTCTCTGTGTAGTCCAGGCTGGCCTTGAGCCTGTGGTAATCCTTCTGCCTCAGCCATCCAAGTGCTTGGATTATAGGCATGTACCACCATGGCTAGCAAGCTATGGATTTTTTAATGTTGCTTTTGTATAATCTTTAGTTATTTATGAGCTACTTATTGGGCCTCAAATATCAGTATTCAGTGAGATTATCCCCTGGAAACATTCATGTTCTGTAGCTAAGAGTGTTAGAATTCTGCACTCTGACTTAATAAACTAATATAACCCAGAGTCTTGTGCATGATAATCATACATTGTACCACGGAGCAATTTTCCCTACCCACATATATTTTTTCAGCTCTTGTTATGTGCTAGGTACCAGTCAGGCCCTGAAGTTCAAGGGGGAGAAACAAGTCCTGCCTTTGAGTAGCTTCCTTTCCAGGGGAGAAACCATCATGAATATAATTAAAGAAGGTGTGGTGGTGCACGCTTGTAATCCCAGCACTCCGGAGGCTGAGGCAGGAGGATCATTGCGACTTCGAGACCAGTCTGGGCTGCAAAATGAGCTCAAGGCCAGCCTGAACTGCATAGTGAGACCCTGTCTCAAAAAAAAAAAAAAAAAAAAAAAAAAGAATTAATGAGCACAATTAATAATTTTAGTTGAAAAAATAAGATTAAGGAACTAGGTAGAAAATAGATAGTTGGTCTCTAAGAGGTCCTGAAAACTTATCCAGAGACTAAATGAGGGGAATGCTTGGACAGAGCATTCACAGGCAGAAGGGCTCTGATGTGAATAAGAAGGTATTAAGGGGGCCTTAGTCATCGTGGCAAGAGGCACAGACAAGATAACTGAACAGTGGTTTTGACAACAAAGAAAATGATGCTCACTGTGGCTCAGGCTCCCCATAAGAATACTCCAGTTAATTGGACAGCTGCTGCATGGCCTTCCAGACCAGGTTTGGGAGTCCCTCAGCATCCTCTATCCACATAAAAAGTGGACCGGACTCCACTGTGTACTGTGGGAAGGTCAAAGAAATGTCAGGACACAGGAATTTTGTTAATCAGCTTTATTGAAGTATAATTTCTTTTTTTAAATTTTAAAAAGTATTTCTTTATTTAATTTTTTTGTATTGTTGGGAATTAAACTCAGTGCCATGTGTACCTATACTAGGTAAGTGCTCTGCCACTAAATTACCTCCCCAGTTCAACCTTTTTTTTTTGTCTTGCTTAAACTTGTGATCCTCCTGCTTCAGCCTCCTAAGTAGCTGAAATTATAGATTATGTCCAGCTATTAAGGCATAATCTCTACTTAATTCACCAGGTGTGTAATTTGATAAGATTTTTTTTTTTTTTTTTTTTTTTTTTTTTTTTTCCGGTACCGGGAACCGAACTCACGACCTTGCTCTTGCCAGGCAGGCGCTTTTGCCGCTGAGCTAAATCCCTAGCCCCATTTGATAAGATTTAACAAATGTATAATACTATGTGATTATCATCACATCATGATGAAAGAAAAAACAGTTCTGCCGGGCGTAGTGGCACATGCCTGTAATCACAGCACTTGGGAAGCTGAGGCAGGAGGATCATTGGAAGTTTGAGACCAACCAGGGTTACAAAGTGAGCTCAAAGCCATCCTGAACTGCATGGCTAGACCCTGTCTCAAAAAAACAAACAAACAAAAAAAAAAAAAGAAAGAAAGAAAGAAAGGAAAGAAAACAAAAAACAGTTCTACTGTCTCCAAAAATCCCCTAATCAGGACCCTGGGTTTTAAAATTAAACTTTTCTTTCAGATCATTGTAGATTCAATGCAGTTGTAGGAGATAATATAAAAAGATCATTTTGTTTATTTTTCCCAGTTTCTCCAATGGTAACATACTGTAGTGTAATATCACAGTTAGGATATTGACATTGATGCACTTAACATACAGAACATTTCCATCACTGTAAAGATCCCTCCCAATGCCCTTTTATAGTCATGCCCATTTCCCTTCTGCCCTTGTCGCTCCTTAGGCCCTGGCAGCCAACAACTGAAGATCACTATTTCTGTACTTCTTTATCCAACAGTGTTACATAAATGAAAATGGAATCATACAGTGTGGAATCCTTAGGATTGGTTCTTTCCGCTTAGTATAATTCTCTGGAGAATAATCCAAGTTGCTATTTCTACCTGTAGTTCATTTATTTTTTTTTATTCCATCAATATTGTGCAGTATTCATTATACAAATCTTTATATATTTTGTCAGATTTACACCTACATTTAGCATAAAATATCAGTTTTTAATTCTTTGTACTAACAATGAACACATAGACACAAAAATTAAAAATATAATACCATTAACCATGACTCATATTCAGTTGTTGAGTGTTTTTTTTTTTGTTTTTTTTCCGGTACTAGGAATTGAACTCACGACCTTGCACTTGCCAAGCAGGCGCTGTGCCGCTGAGCTAAATCCCCAGCCCCAAGTTGTTGAGTGTTTTGGAAATGTCACTTACATCCTGTTAATTCTTCGTGTTGAGTTCTTCTCTTGATGCTTTTCTGCCTAGTTGCTCTTTCCTTTTTTTTTTTTTTTTTCTTGTCCTGAGACAGGGTTTCACCATGCAGTTCAGATTGGCCTTGAACTCACAGCAGTTCTCCTGCCTCAGTCTCCTGAGTGCTGGGATTACAAGTGTGCACTCTTTCAGTTCTTTCAACACCTTCAGAGAGGTGTTGATTCTACTTGATTGGACCAGGAAATCCACACAGAACCAAACCAGACTGTCTGACATGAGAAGAGTCTTTTTTTTGTTTGTTTGTTTGTTTTTGTTTTTTTTTCTGGTACCGGGAACCGAACTCATGACCTTGCGCTTGCCAGGCAGGCGCTGTGCCGCTGAGCTAAATCCCCAGCTCCGAGAAGAGTCTTTATTGGACGGGGGAGTGACATGGTGGGCGGCCTAGTGGACCAAGACAGCCCCAAGCTGTTCAAAGCATTGAGTTTTTAAGGGTTTTTCCAGGGAGAATGTTCATGGGCCAGAACAACCAAGGGAGCGGGGGTTTGTGGTTAGGGCCGTTAACTTGCAAGAACATTTTGTAAAACCTGCAAGAACACTTTGTAAGATTGTGGGATTTTTTTGTGCGAGGACAACAGGTGCTTTTTGGGGCCGTGCTAGCCCTTGCAGTTAGGCCTAATGGGAAGTGTGAAAGTGCAGCCAAAATGCTTTTTTCTTCTTTGCAGTGGGCGGGGTCTTTCAGGGAGACCTAACAGTACTGTCTGTTTCTCTTTTCAGTTTTATCAGTGTAGAACATATTGGATTGCTATGTCACTGGTAGATTGATCCTTTTATTCGTTGTTTTTTTGTTTTTTTGTTCTTTTTTTTGAGACAGAGTCTCTGTCGTTCAGGCTGGCCTTGAACTCACTTATGTAGACCAGGCTGGCCTCAAACTTTTCGGTGATCCTCCTGCCTTAGCCTTCTGAGTGCTAGGATTACAGGCATGCACCACCATGCCTGGCTCCTTTTAGTTATTTAATGTTACCTTCTGTCAACTTATTTTGCTCTAAATTCTGCTTTATCTGATATTAAATCTTTTTTTTTTTCCTCCTAGTACTGAGGATTGAACCAGGGTCTTCTGCTTGTTAGGCAAACACACCACTGCTGAGTAATATCCCTAGCACTCTTTTATTTTATTTTGGGAAAGAGTCTTTAATAAGTTGCCCAAATAAATCTATAACCCCCTGCCTCAGTCTCCCAAGTATTATGGAGGCTTTTTTATGACTTCTTTAAAATATTTGTCAGATACTTCCAGATCAGCAGGTGTGGCAGTCTTGACTTCCTCTTTTATTCCTTTGACACCCTTGGCAGAGAGGTTGGGGTGCTTTGTTACAGCTTTACAAGGTGGGCAACTAAGCCCTGGCTTAGCCTTTGCTGGTCTGTATGGGAGTATTTTCAGTAGTGTTGGCTAGAGTAGAGTGGTTATTGTATAAAAATTTTCTGTCTTTCAAGACTGGTCCTTTCAGATCCTTTGGTTAGAGAGGGTAGCTTTTGTTAGATTTTTTTTTTTTTTTTTTTTTTTTGGTTTGCACTTCTTCATCTGCAAGTCTGGGCTGTATAAACCAAAAAGGAAACCCAGGGCATATACTACCATGTTCTTCCTCAGGCCCCAGGTCCCTGATTACTCTGCTTTTGTCTCTACCTTTCAGGCTCTTAATTTCTTTTACTTATAATACCCAGGGGTTTAGGTATACCTAGCAGACACATAGGGAAAAAGATTTCTATTCCATCTTCCAGAAGCAGAACTCTCAGGACCATGGATTTTTTGTTTTTGAGACAGGTTCTCACTATGCAGTCCAAGCCCAGCTTAGCCTTTGCTGGATTGTATGGGAGTGTTTTCAGTGGTGAAAGTAACCTAGGCTGGCCTCGAACTTATGGTGATCCTCCTGCCTCAACCTCCAGAGTGCTGAGATTATAGGTGTGTGCCACCACAACTGGCTAGGCCCATGGATTTTTATAGCCACTGTGCTATCCGTCCTTTTGTGGTGAGAATTAAATGATATTGTCCATGTAAAATTAGAATCATTGGTAGCATGTGGGAGAATGGAAGAAACACTAGCGCTTAGAAATCCTGATGGAAACTCGGGTACAAGGCAGTGGGAACTTGTTTTGGATCCCATGGTGCTATGGGTGGTGGATAGCTGGAGTCGGGGGATACAGAATACAACATTGAGCAGGTCCTCAAGAAGCCTCTGCTTTCTGTCCGTGGTGTCTGCAGTGAGAGTGGCCCGAAGGGGTCCCGGCCTTTCTCTGCCTCAACTCCTCCATCCTCTAGGAGCATCCCTGGGGGATGGAGCTGATACCTCTTCTTCTGCAGAGGTCTGAGCCCAGCAGCTTCTACCAAACTGAACCCTTCTCAGGCTGCAGGGATAAAATCCTGCCTTTGTTCAACCCTTTGTTGTCTGTATCCCCGCCTCAGGAGGTAGTGGAGCGAACCATGAAGAGGAGGCAGCGGAGAGAGTGGGAGGCCCGGAGGTGAGTCGAGTCTAGCATCTGTAATCTCCCCAGTGCCTGTTCTCCCTGGGCTCTGTAGCACCACTGATACCTTTTATTTTTCCAAGATGCTGTATGGAGTTTGTTTATTTTCACCTGAAGATAAAGCCTTTAGTTTAGAACCTCAGGGCCAGCCACTCCAGGAGTCACCATGTGGCCACCTCATTGGAGACAAGCTTGTGTCACTGTCTGTACTGCTTTCTGGTCCCAAGGTGAACAGAACAGGCCCAAATCCATTCCATCTGTTAGGGTTGATGGCCTTTGGCTCTTTATTTTTGTCAGGTTTTTCAGTGTAGATACTTTCATTATGAAATGCTTATTCGTCAAGTAGATGCTAGCTGTGCAAAACTCTTCATAGAAAGAAATCTATGAACAGAAGCTAAGTTATTCATAACACCTCTTCCTATTGCAAATGTCAGAAAAAACAGAGTGCTTTAAAATTAAAATATTGGAATGATTATTCCAGCTTGAGGTGAACATGGAGCAGTACTGTGAGGTAGGCACCCTGGGGAATTTCTTGTTGACCCCTTCCTTAAAGTCTTGTTGGGTGACGCAGCTGTGGTTTCTGCTGTTCCAGCTGAGAGCTTGTGCTCCTGCTGGCGGTGGGAGAAGGTTTCCCCTCTTACAAAAGGGCACTCAAACCATTTCTGGAACTATAAGGAAAGATAAGTGAGAATATCTTAATCTCACCTCCTAATTCAAAGAGATTCTGGGTTTGAATTTTTTTCCCTGAATTGTCCATACTTGTGCTTATTTTACATAATCAAAATATGCATCTAATTTTGTACTTTTCTGTGTAATGTAACCATTATCGATCTGAACAGCCTTTATAGACCGCTTAGTACTTAATTGGCATTTCCTGTCTTCTTTTAATCTTTAATTTTTTGTTAGCACGTGTTAACTGTACATGTTAATGGGTTCAGTGTGATATTTCCACACATGTACAATGTGCACTGGTCAGATCCAAGCCTCTGGGTTCAAGTTCCTAGCACCACACACACAAATATCAGATTTTTCACTCCTTTTTGAGCTGTAGTGGTGGCGCATGCCTGTAATCCCAGCACACCCAATATTTTGGGATTACAAATAAGGCTTCAGTGTCTAACTTTGTACCCCCAACATGTTTTGTCTTGTTGCTTTGAATTATTTTGGGATAACTTCTTAGAATTGGATTTTTTTTCAGAATTGGAATTTTGGGACCATATCTTTTTACTTTGTACGTTGTCATAAACAATTTGTGTGGATTTTATTGCCTTCCCAGTGTTGTACATATGCATTCTACTAAAGAGTCAATAAGAGAAAATAGTGGTACCATGATTTATTTTTATTTCTTTGAAGGCTGTGCAGGGTCTCACCATGTAGTTCAAGCTGCCCTTGAACTCACTATGTAGCTCAGAGTGGCCTCAAACTCATAGTGATTCTCCTGCCTCAGCTTCCTAAGTTCTGGCTTTATAGGTGTATACCACCATGTGTGGCTTAAAGACTGAAGTTTTAGCATTTTTCCAAATATTTGGTTTCTTACACTGCTGCTTTCTAATAAGGCTCACATTTTATGTCATTACAGACGAGATATCCTCTTTGACTATGAGCAGTACGAATATCATGGGACATCCGTAAGTATGAATAGGTATAATTCACCATAAACTTCTGACTCTAGCAATCAGTGTCCTAAAACATGAAGAAGGGGCTAAAAGATTTTAAAGCCACAAAAACATGGTTTGAATTGGAGTTCCATGGCTTCTTATGGTGTGATCTTGGGAAAATGATGCAGCCTCTCTGAGCCTTACATTTTGAGAGACTATAGATTGTTTCCAACTTATAATGGCTTTCTATCTTATGATTTTTCAGCTTTTGATGGTGTGAAAACAATACATATTCAGTAGAAATTGTACCTTTTTTTTTTTAAGTCAGAGGCAGTGTCTCACAATGTTGCCTAGGCTGATCTTGAATGCCTTGGCTCCGGCAAGCCTGCTTCAGCCTGCTGAATAGGTGGGACTGGAGGTGCATGCCACTGCTGTGCCTGGCTACATTTTGTTTTGTTTTGTTTTCTTTTGTTTTCTTTTGTTGAGACAGGATCTCTCTATGTAATTCAGGCTGGCCTTGAACTCACTATGTAGTTTAGGCTGGCCTCAAACTCATGGTGATCCTCCTGCCTTGGCCTCTTGAGTGCTGGGATTACAGGCATGCGCCACCACGCCCAGCTCTAAATTTTTTTTAAGATCATATTGGCTTTATTTTTTTTTAATTCTAGAATAGATCAGTACTTTATTATTATTTTATTTTATTTTATTTTTGGTTTTTCTCCGGTACCGGGAACCGAACTCACGACCTTGCGCATGCCAGGCAGGCGCTTTTTGCTGCTGAGCTAAATCCCCAGCCCCTAGGTCAGTACTTTATTTCATAAAATAAAATTGAAATTTGATCTTTTCCTGGGCTAATGACATGCTTTGGCAATGCTGTGCAGTGAGAGTAAGCTGAAACTCCTAGTCAACCAGGAGGTTATGATAAGAAACAACCAATTCTGTACAGTGTGCTGGGTTGCTAAGCTAGGCTGTTGGGTGCATGCTCAGTCATTTTTCAGCTTATGATACTTAGAGTTTCTGAATGGTTTATCAAGATGTAACCCCATCATAAATTGAGGAGCATCTGTAATCATCATGAGAGGCAATTTTTTAGGAATGTCCCATGCATTCAGTTTGTGCTCAGAGAACAACAGCTATTATTTTTTTGTCCATCAGTAATATAGAACAAATCTGTATTAATCTCTGTGCAAGAAGATAAAATGCTAAACTCATACTGATACATCATTTTGTGTGGTTGTGTGTGTTTTATGGAGTAGAATTCAGTACAGAAAACCTACTCTGTTGACCCTGTTAATGTTGAGCAGAGCTCAGGGCCTTAAATAGGCCTAGAAAATAAGTTTCCAATCATCCTATATTAGAATATTAGAATATTAGAATATTAGAACATTAGAACATTAGAACATTAGAATATTAGAATATTAGAACATCCTATATTAGAATATGACCCTTGGACCTTGAACTCTGAGTGCTATATTTCCCATGTCTCCTTTATTCTCAGGGTTCCATTGTTCTTTGAAGGGACTTCCACTGGGCCTCTGCTCATCCTTCCAAAGAAAATTCTAAGCAGTGGGTAGCGAGGGTGTTGACATTTGCTCAGATGAGATCCCTTCCCTTCAGATACATATGTAGATGCTTCCCTTGGAAACCGTCTCCTGGAGGAAGCTCAGCATCTCATGGCTCAGAGGACTTTAGAGTCTTCTGATCACACACCTATTTCCCCTGATGATCTAGGACACCCATCCATCTGATCACAAGTTGCTGAATACATCCATCTGTGGACATCCTTGTTGGGAAGGCCATCCTTACAAGGGTCCTGAGGCCCCTCCCACTTTTGGGGTACTGTTTTTAAGACAGGACTCACTATATAGTCCAGACTGGCCTTGAACTCCTTGTGTAGCCCATGTTGACTTTGAACTCACACTCCTGTCCTAGCCTACTGAGTGCTGACATGCACCCCTATGCCTGTTTAATATGTGGAGGTTGCTCTTCTTTTTTTGTCTTTTTGAAATTTTATTTGGGGGTACTGGGGATCAAACCCAGAGCCTTGTGCAGCTAGGCAAGCCTTCTACTACAGAGGTATATTCCAAGCTCCTCTCTTTTTTTTTGGTACTGGGAGTCGAACTCAGAACCTTGCGCATGCCAAGCAGTCACTGTGCCTCTGAGCTAAATCCCCGGCCCCTCTCTTTCTTTAATATCCAGGTAACTGTTGCCATGGCCATGTTTTACCTGACCTTGGAAATGTTTTTGAAGTTGACAGTGGGGTCTCCTGACCACCAGGTGTCAGCACCTGCCTTAGGCATCACCCAGGGACCCTGTGAGATATGTAGACGTCCCTGTGCTGTGCTTAGGCTGCCCCCGGGTGTAGATTTTTCCATTCTTCCCTTCCAGCATGATGAGGGACATAGGTAATAATGACTTGAGATAGCAGAGAATGTGCAGGTCAGCTAAATTATTCTCAGTCTTCCTCCTCTTGTTTTAGTGTGGGTTGTTTTCTCACATCTGGCTAGAATCCACACCCTGCAGGGCCTCAGCTGGGGGTTATTTGTCTGGCCCAGCTCCATTGCTTCTCCCACAAGCACAACCACATTTGCCCTCAGGCTTCTGTGCTTCTTTGCAGTCCGCCATAGTGATGTTTGACCTGGCATGGATGCTGTCCAAGGACCTGAACGACATGTTGTGGTATGTAACCCCCACACAGTGTCAGTGTTGGGAGTCCTATTACCAACTCAAGTCATCCCCATAAGGGCCTCTCTTGTATCCACTGGGAATATCAGATGCAACCCCTTATGGGATTGTAGCTGACCTTGGTCTTCTTCCTGTGAGGTTCTTGGTGCTTCATACAAACTCAGGGAGCATACAGAATAGAGCTCAGGTGCACCTCCATCTTTCCTACCCTTGCCGTTTAGCCTTGTGCTTGGTAAGTCAGGCAACCAAAGGAGCATAAGAATTGAATGAGACAGTCCTTCTAGGCTTCCCTGCAACCCTGGCATGTGGTAAAATCTGATAAGAAAACCATCTCTGTAAGCTGAGTGAGGTGACACACTTCTGAAATCTTGGCTAATTGGGAGCCTAAGGCAAGAAGATTACAAATTCAGTCCCAGTCTGGGCAACTTAGTGAGACCCTATGTCAATATAAAAATTTTAGAAAGTCTAGGGATATAGCTCAGTGGAGGAGCATTTGCCTAGCTTGTATGAAACCCTGAGATTAGTTCATACTGCAAAGAAAGAAAGAGGGGGAGAGAAAAAGAGGGATGAGGAGGAGAGAGAGAAAGAAAAATGTCCCTGCCTCTGATTTCTCTGGGCAGGCTGCAGGCAGGGCCTTTAGCACACAGACCGGTAGGTGTGTGTTGTTGTCACGTTGGTTTGATCTAGAAACAAAGTTCACAGTCTGAGTGATGAGAACATGGGTCTGGCCTGGCTCTACCACCTTTGTTCTCTGCTCTAGGTCCTGGTTTCCTTCTCTGCAAAATGACATTCTACTGTGGCTGCTCCTGGCTCTGACCATCCACAGTGCTAACTGTAATTGTCTTCATGGAAGCAGGGCCTCAGGGTAGCCAGGGTATTTACAGGAGGTCTGGGGTTCTCTGTCTGCCTTGACTCAAGCACTCTGGTTCTTCAGCCTATGGCAGTCCTCTGCTCTCATCCCTGTACATGAGCCACCCCTGCCATGTATACACCAACTGTTCTCAGCCAGATCTTAGTCCCTCAGCCTGAGGTTCTACTCTGTGGTGTGGGAATCCTAAACCGGGGGACTGGGATGAGAGTCTTGTTTCAACGGCCCTGCAGTAAGGTCAGGTAGGAGCCCTGTAGCTATGACATAGCATCTGACTGCCATGTTGTTTTGATTCTCCCTCAGCTAAGTTAGGGCCTCTGTACCAGAGTCTCTAGCAATCTGGCCCTACCTGAAAATGGAGGGGAGCTAGATGTTTACAGTCTGCTTTTCATGGATCACCTCTTTTACCTGGCAGATGGCCTAATGCCTACATGTCTGATTTGTGATCAGGAGCCCCTTTCAGAGGAAACTTGTTTACACTGGCAGATACCTTTAGTGGCTCTGGCCTGACCCATGTACAGTTCACCCCTGCCTGACTATTGTTCTTGTGCTGGGCACCCAAACATATATGCTCTGACATCCTGGGGAAAACCTGGCCTGGGATAACCCCTGTTTTTTTATATGGAAGGTGTAAATGTAATATGTCACCACAATAGAAAATAAGTTCAAAGATCATTACTTACAGATCTGGGCAGGGATGCTGCCATAATCCAGGGGCCACACTGCCAAGCTGCTCCTGGGAATGTTGAGCCTGCGTTGCCCATCCCGTTTCGTGGCTCCATACCACAGGCCTCTTCAAGCCTGGGTGGCTGCAGCTGGCTCCATCGACTCCTTTACTTCCAGGTGGGCCATCGTTGGACTGACGGACCAGTGGGTACAAGACAGGATCACCCAGTAAGGACATGCACTTTGCTTTCTGGGATCAGCCCTGTACAGTGACCAAGTGACAGCCCTTGAGTTTGCAGTGAGGAGATGGGAAACAGTGTCACTGTAGGGCCCTATGGAGAAGGCATAGGGGCTGGTCCTCCTTCTTGAGTCAGACTCTTGTAATCAAGGAAGGGCCGAGTACCCAGACCTTTGCCAATGGCTCTGGCCTGCTTTGGCCTCTTTGTCACCCCATGGAGTCCACTAGGTGGAGCCATCACTGGGAGGAGGGAGCATAGTCTCCCCTATTCTTGTGCAGGGCTGAGAGGCAGGTGTTGGAGTGTGGCCCAAGCATGGTGGAGATTAAGAGGGAGACACAGATGAAGTAAAGGAGAGGAAGAAGGGACTGTGGGGGCCCTGAGTGTCCTGCCTGGGAGTGTTGGTTTGATCACAAAGGCGGGGGGATGTCTCTAGAGGATTTTTAAGAAGACTGGTGTAAAAGTCTGTTCTGTGTGTCAGTGGCTATGTCAGGCCTCCCTTCATTTAGATTCTGACCACAGGCTGAAAGGCTGCCCCAGTGTAATACTATTGGGAAGGGCATGGGACCTCGAACAGCACTGTGTGGCATCTCCCATCCTTTCTCCCTCACAAGGCAGCTCAGCCTTCTCTGGCCGTGAAGTGGCTCATCTAAGAGAATTGACAGGGACATGAACCCTTAGGAACTAACACTGCCCCAGGAGACCCGTACAGATGTCTCTGAGCTGTCACCTAGTATAGCTTCCACTTGGTCAGTAGACTGCTCATGCACTTTGTACAGACCTCCCCCTACCCATGTCCTGCCTGCCCTACCCTGTCCCTGTCTTTGTCTTGCTGGGTGGCCCAAGGAGTTTGAGGTACCTGAGTTTTAGACCTGGGGCCACTATCTGGACTGCCATGTTGCCACAGCCTACTGCCTTGCTGTACCTCAGATCCTTCTCTCTCAAGGGTAACACGGGGTCCTGTGTGGATAACGTAAGATCTAGAAAGAGCAGTGCATGTAGTAGCAGGTACTATCCCTGGCCTGTGGCCTCAGTGAGGCCCTGTTGTCCCCATCCTGATTGGCAGCCCTTTGGCACCTCAAGTGCTGTCCACTCTTACCATGCCTTTGTGAGTCTGCAGCTTCTGCTAGGGAGATGCCTGTCTTTTATGGAGTCTGTCTACTTGTCTGCATGGGCTAGTAGGCCTGACTATGGCTCCACAGGGCCTGTTCATCAGGGAAGGTGGTGAGGCCAGAGCTTGCTCTACCCAACGGGGACCACTCACATTCCCCAGCTACTTAGTTTCTATGCAGGGCATCACCAGGCTTCCTCAGTCTTCTGCAGGAGTGTCCTGAATGGTGGATAACCCCTGAGAACAGGAGGGTGCTGCCCAGCTTGTAGTACTTTCTTTCCAGAATGAAGTATGTGACTGACGTTGGCATCCTGCAGCGCCATGTGTCCCGGCACAACCACCGGAATGAAGATGAGGAAAATACCCTTTCTGTGGACTGTACCCGGATTTCCTTTGAGTACGAGTATCCTTGTGCTCAGGCCCTTCAGATACAGGCAGTGTTTTGCTCAGCAGATACTGTTTTGCTTAGTCCTATGTGCAGGCCTCACCCATGTTCCCCTATAGAGTATACCTGCCTTCCTTAGAGCTATGTCTGCGTTGGATAGGAAACTGCTGAATTGAGGCAGGGAAGATGGCAGCCCATGAGGGTCATAGTCAAGCAGCAAGGGGGGGAGCATCGAGGACAGGAGACACCAGAGGAGCAGTGGCAAGGTGCCAGCATGACTGTGGAAAACAGACAGGGTCAGCCTGAATGCTGTGGAGGAGAGGCCTATGGTGGAGCCTGTCAGTGCTCACAGCCTCAGTCCTGGGGCCATGGGTAGTGAAAGGCAAGTTCAAGGAGAAAGGTGAGGCTGGGAGTGTTTTGTAGGGTCCTGTCAGAAGGCTCTGGGAAAGAATAGGTGGAGTAGGAGGGGACAGGACAGTATGGTAGCCAGAGCTGGGAATTCCTAGCCTTCCACCTTCTGTGTCACTATGACTGTTCCCTGTGACCACAGTAGAGGGTTCTGCAAACCCCCTGGACCTCAGTTTGTCTATCAAAAGGGGAAAATGGTGTGTACCCATGAGCTCATAGTCTTTCTATATGGGTCAAATTGCTCCAGTTTGCCCTTGTTCAACCTGGCTGTAGGAGCAAGCCCCTCAAGGCAGGCTCCGAGAACACAACAGGCCATCTGCTGAGAACTGTGCGTGAGGCTGTGCACTGCCAAGGTTGTGGGTCACTGCTGCTCCAGGTAAGTAGCAGACACCGCATTTGTTCCTTGACCTTGGGCCCAGCCTCTGCCTGGCTCTCTACCACCACTGGTCCCTCTACGACAGTCTGTGCAATACCAGCTACACCGCGGCCAGGTTCAAGCTCTGGTCTGTGCATGGGCAGAAGCGGCTTCAGGAGTTTCTTGCAGACATGGGGTGAGTGACTGCCTGGGCCTGCAGCCCTCCACCTTCCAGCCTTCTATGGAGATGCCCTTCTGCTCTGTTGTGACTCACAGGGTTGTAAAATGCAGTTGCTACCCATTCCTTCATCACTTCCTCCTCTCCAGATCCGAAAACATTATCAGTGAATGTGCTAGGTCCACAGACGTGATGAACCTATGGCACACGTGTTATTTGTGTTTCTCTTAAGACAAAAGCTGTTAATGTATGAGTTTTTTTTTTTTTTTTTTTCCCTAAACTAAAACCTCAGTATTCAGCTTTAATTGCAATGTTGGCACTTTGTGATTAACAAGTGGGTTTTAGTCTGGACATTCGTCTCTAAAAGGTTTGCCATCACGGTGCTAAGACATCCCTCTGTGGCCTACATAGTGACGCCGCTTGCAGGTGTCCTTCTATTCTGTTTACTATCTCTACGATCTCATTCATGTGGCTTCTACTTACTCTTTTCAGGCTTCCCCTGAAACAGGTGAAGCAGAAGTTTCAGTCCATGGACATCTCTTTGAAGGAGAATTTGCGGGAAATGATTGAAGAATCTGCAAATAAATTTGGGTAAGCACATTTTTTTTCTGGGTTAAACTGTTTTAAAATTAGGGTTTCTACTTTAATTATACTCATAAAATAATATAAAAATAAATTAATGACCCCAAGAATATACAAGTGAGCAGGACCTGAGTTTGGTCATTCCCGAATGTTTGTCTTCTCTTTGGGTTAAGAAATTGACCTTCTTCAAATGCCTACGAGCCTTAGGATCCTTAAATCCTGGACTATGGTGTGGACTTATGAGATCAGCCCAACTCCTTCCTCATTGCAGAAGGGAAATGGGCCACTAGGGCCAGGTTTAGGTAAGCTCTGCCTAACCAGCTCCTTGGGCACCACTGAAGGTCCTGTGCCTGGCTGCTCTTGCCCCGCCAACTGGCGTGCTGGGGTAAGGGAGAGGAGCCTGCCTATACCATGGGCCCAAAGGCTGCTGTGACTGTATGTTCTGACCTACCTCATCCTCTGACCAGAGCGTCATGAGAATATTGCTGGCCAAGAGGGCTTGTTCATGACTTGAGAGTGACAGCGACATTACTTCCTTTTGTGACAGGATGAAGGACATGCGTATACAGACTTTCAGCATCCATTTTGGTTTCAAGCATAAGTTCCTGGCCAGCGACGTGGTCTTTGCCACCATGTCTCTAATGGAAAGCCCTGAGAAGGATGGCTCCGGGACGGATCACTTCATACAGGCTCTGGACAGTCTCTCCAGGTAGTAGGTGTGGCAGGGTCTGCTGCCCCCTTCAGGCTGCCTGCAGTCTGCAGCCTCACGCTGCACAGGGGGGCTGGTTGCGGGGAACTTCCTGGGTGAGACAGTGATGGTCCTGCAGAAACTGCAAGTGTGAGTCAGAGTTCAGCACGCTGCCTGCCTGTCTCCAGTGCAGGGTTTGTCTTGAGTCCTTTTCATCTCTTTTAATTTAAAATAGTTTTCTGTTTTTCACTTTCTGTATCTCTTAGTCCTTGTGTACAGTCCCCCACCCATGTCCCCTGTAGAGTGTGCCTGCACTCTGTCTGCGTTGTGTGGAAAACTACTAAGATTTGAGGCAGGGAGGACGGCACTCTTGTTCTTCTAATTCATTCTTCACTTCTCAATCTTTTGATTTCTAATCCTTTCTTCTCTCACTCCCTGACATATTCTCTGTTATTTTTTCCCATGCTTTTTAGTGTACCATGAAATAAACATGCCAGTTTTGATCTTTTGGGGGCATGTTTCACATCTTTCTAGCTTACTTTTTAAAATTTATTTATTTCATTTGTTTGTTTTTGAGACAAGGTTTTGCGCTGTAGTTCAGGGTGGCCTTGAACTCACTGTGTAGCCCAGGTTGGCCTTGACTTTGTGATCTTCCTCCCTCGGCCTCCCAAGTGCTGGGATTATAGGTGTGTGCTACCGTGCCTGGCCTATCTACTGTTATTGCTGAGGAGGATGTTACTGTGCACCTTGTTCTTTTTTCTGTTAGTGACTTTGAGAGGACTTCAAAGGACTTGAGTCCTTCTCTGTTGCTTATTTGTGAGTTTTACGCCCCTGACTAGGAAGATGCATGATTTAGATAGCTTTTCTAATTTCCAAGAGCTGCTATTTCTATTGATTTTGTGTAAAAAATATGGAGTGGGGGGAGCTGCTTGTGGGATTTCTGGTTCTTCTCCAGAGTACTTTTTTTTTTTTTAACATGGCCTTATTGAGATATAATTCACATACCATAAATTCACTCATTTAAAGTATAGAGTGCAATGGCTTTTAACGTACTTACATTATGCAACATTACCAGTATCTAATTTCAGAGCACTTTCAAAAAGAAATCCTATACCCCTTAGCCATCACCTCCCAAATCCCTCATCCCTCCCTGCCCTAGGCAATCACTTCTGTAGATTAGCTCTTCTAAACCTTCGATGTAAATGGGATTATGCAACGTGTGGCTCTTTGTATCCATTTCTTTTATTTAGCATAATGTTTATAGTGTTCATTTGTGTTGTAGCTTGTATCAGAACTTAATACCTTTCTATTGTAAATAATTCATTAGATAGATATACCACACTTTATTTACCAGTTCATTAGTTGATGGACATAATGAGTTGTTACTACCTTTTGACTATTATGAATAATGCTGCTGTAAACTTACATGTGTGTGTAAGTTTTTGTGTAGTCATCTTTTCATTTCCCTTGGTTACATTTCCAGTAGATTGTATAGTTACTCTACGTTTAACTTTCTGAGAAATTACCAGACTATTTTCCATGGAGACTGTATCATTTTACATTCCCCCAGTGTGTGAGCATTCTGGCTTCTTTACATCCTCACCAACACTTTTTGTCTGTGTTTTAGATTCTAACCATCCTAGTGAGTGCAAAGCAGTATCTCACTGTGGTGTTTGTTTTTTGAGACAGGATCTTGCTGTGCAGTCCAGGTTTACTTGAACTCGCTATATAGCCCAGGCTGACCTTGAACTCACACAGATCCTTCTGCTTCAGTCTTCTGAGTACTGCCTTTACAAGCATGAGCCCTCATGCCTGACTTCTCGCTGTGGTTTTGACTTGGATTTACCTATGGCTAGTGGTGTTGAGCATATTCTCAGGTGTTTATTGGTCATGTGTAGTATTTTGTTTGGAAGATAGTCCAAATACTTTACCTATTTTTAAATAAGGTGTTTGACTTTATTATTGAGTTGTAAAAGATATTTTCTACATATTCTAAACACAAGTCCCTGGTGAGATATGTAATTTGCAAATATTTTCTCCATCCTGTGAGTTGACTTTTTAGTTTGATACTGTCCTTTGAATCACTAATTTTGTTGGTTGCTAGATTATCTACTTTTCTTTTGTTTGTTGTTTTCCTTTTGGCGTCATACCTAAGAAGCTATTACCTAATCCAAGATCACAAAAAGTTCACATTATGCTTTCTACTAAGAATGTTATAGTTTTGTCACCAGGTGGTATCCAAGGAGGTTTTCCAATGAGGAAATGGAGACCTTACCTTTCCCCAGCACCCCATGGCTTGTATCATTTTACATTCCCACCACAGCGTGCGAGGGTTCTAGCTTCTTAACATCCTCACCAACACTTGTTGTCTGTCTTTTAGATTATAACCATCCTAATGAGTGCAAAGTAGTATCTCACTACTTGGCTTGTTGCTTGTTGACTTCCATCACAGAAAAAAGAATTTTAGACACATCAGTGTGGGGCATAGAGGGTTTATTGGAGTTAGAAAGTAAGAGACAAGAGGAAAAGATTTGAACTTGAGTAAATGGAGGGGGCACATTCTAATGTAGGAGTTGACTGACCCATTCACAAAAAAAGCACAAGACCACTTTTCTTTATCTTTTTTTCTTTTTTTTTTTTTTGTCTTTTAAAACAAGGTCTCACTGTGTAGTCTAGGCTAGCCTTGAACTCACTATGTAGCCCAAGCTGGCCTTGAGCTCGCTGCAATCCTCCTGCCTCAGCCTTCCAAGTGCTGGGATTGCAGACTTGCTCCACCGTGCTTGGCGGCAACACAAGATTAGCTGGGCCAGGGTCTGGTCAGTCATGATCTAAATTCTGATTTCCACATCTCCAGAGCAATCCTCATGGCTGGAGGGGTGATTTGGTCTTATGAGGTGATTGTCTTTGCTTAGGAGGGTGATCTCATCATGGGGTGGTCTGTGAGGCTCCATTTTTCCTGGAACTCAGATGACTACAGGTTTAGGACAATGGCTGTAAACTTCTAGGCATTGGTCCAGGAAAGTCTGGAACTGGACATTATGAAAGCTGGCACTTGGACACGTGTCCCTGCAAATTAGTTACTCTTATCTTGGTGCCCTCAGTCTTAAAGGGGGATAAGATAGATTAGGTAAATTTAGGCTTGAAAAACATTATTTTGTCAACTTTCAGAGTGATTAACTTTGTTTTGTGCAAAGCTGAACAGTGATCAGACCCAGAGTTTTAAAGTAGTAAGGTGACAAAAAAATTGAGTTTCCAGCTGGACATGGTGGTATATTCCTATAATCCTAGTACTCTGAGAGACTGAGGACCCAGCCTGGCAACTTAGTGACATACCAAAACCTTGTCTCAAAATTTAAAAAGAAAGAGCTGGGGCTGTAGCGTAGTGTGAAGGCCCTGTGTTCAATCTCTTGTACTGTAAAGGAAAAAAAAGTTTTCTTGTCTCTCCCACCCAAGTGCTGGGATTACAGGCGTGTGTCACCATGCCCGGCTTTTTTTTTTTTTTTTTTTTGTCTTTTTGAGATAGGGGTTTGCTCTGGAATTCAGGCTGGCCTTGAACTTATTTTGTAACCCAGACTGGCCTTGCACTTGCAGCGATCCTCCTGCATTAGCCTCCTGTGTGCTAGAATTACAAGCGTGCACCACCATATCTGGCCTTCCTTGTTTCCTGTTTAACTATCTTTATTTTTTCTATCCTACCTCAGTTTTAGTTATTGCATTTGGCATATGATTCATTTGAGGTTAATTTTTGTTTATTGTAAGGAAGAAATCCATTTTAATTCTTTTTTTTTGGTTTTTCTCCGGTACCGGGAATCGAACTCACGACCTTGCACTTGCCAGGCAGGCGCTGTGCCGCTGAGCTAAATCCCCAGCCCCATT
>NW_004955812.1:0-13706 GCF_000276665.1 Chinchilla lanigera
TTTTTTTTGGTTTTGTTTTTCTCCGGTACCGGGAACCGAACTCACGACCTTGCGCTTGCCAGGCAGGCGCTTTGCCGCTGAGCTAAATCCCCAGCCTCTCCTTCACTTTGAACATACTTATCCTATCATTCTTGTGACTTTCTGAAGCAGTTCTGGAAGTCCTCTTTTGTATCTATATGAAGTCTGATCAAAAATTTGATGAGTCCCATCCAACAGAAAGGCAAGCTAACAAAAACAGTGTGTCTTTATCCACCTAAGTCACTCGATCTACTACTATGCAACTTCTAGCTCTCCCCCACTCAAAATGACTATGAAAAGTAAACATTTTGAATTGATTCAGGACATCAAGGCAGCCATGACAGTGCAACTAACCACATCCATGAAAAAGGACTTAAGAGAACTGCTTCGGAAAGTGATAAAAACAATGGAATAGGCCAAGTGTGGTGGCACATGCCTACAATCTCAGCACCTGTGAGCTGAGGAAGATCACCATGAGTTCAAGGTCAGCCTGGGAATATTGTGAGTTCAAGGACAGCCTGTACTGCATAATGAGACCTCCTCTAAAAATAAAATAATAATGAGATGTAATCCCAGCACTGAGGCAGGAGGATGGCTGTGAGCTTGGGGCTAGCTACAAAGTGAGTTCAAGGCCAGTCTGAAATGTAAAGCAAGACACTGTCCAAAAAAGAAAAAGAATGAGATACATGTGTTCAAAGGAAAGGGAGAATATTTTGAGGAGGATTAATGGCAATGTGTCTTTTACTGTAATTTTAAAAATATATATGTGTCTATATATATTCATATTCAGACATTCACTGTATTTTTTTATCACATCAGGTACACCCAGGTCTTATTCTTCATAACTACCTTATCTTCCTTATTCTTCCTCAAAGTTTCTCTGAAGCACTAACATCTGTAATCTGGCTGCTCTCTTCCTAGACTAGCACTTCTTTAATTTCTGATCTCAAGCCCTTCTCCATCAAGATCTTACTTGCAGAGAAGGTACTAACCATAATACCAATCCAAACACCCATGGCATAGGAAGGATTAAATAGTTCAAATGATGTCACCATCTGGAAAGTTCTCTTGAATTCTGTGAAGAGCTATAGTTCTATAACTCCAATTGTCTGTTTTTACAGGATGTCTCTTCTCCACCTTAAAATTCCTAAACGTGAACTTGGGTGTGTGTGGTGGGGGTGTTGATCTTAACTCCTCTAGGCAACACCCAATATCAGTAATCCTTATCTTCTTAAAAGTCTTCCAGCATCCATCAGACTCCTGCTGAATTTTCCTTGATAGTGTTTATCGTATCATTCCTGGATTACTTTAAGGTATTCAATCATCATTCCTACCCATCTTTATAATGTATCTCTTAATTCTCAAATCATTCTTCAAGTACTTCACTCTTGGCACTGACACTCCCTCCTCTTCCCTCCCCAGCAAACTGCTCCGTGTCTACCCAGGATGGTACAGTTTGTTGCCCAGAGAGTCAGTGTGCTGGAGGCTTAGTCCCCAGTGTGGTGGTATACTGAGTGGTGGTCCGTTACACAGATGGGGGCTAGTATAAGGTAATTAGATCATAGGACCTCCACCCTCATGAATGGATTAATGCTTATTTTTGGGAGTGGGTCCAGTTTGATAGGAGTGTATTAGTTCCCACAAGACTGGGTTATCAGCCAGGGTGGCAGACACTTGTAACCCCAATACTCTGCCAGAAGGCAGGAGAAGTTCCAGTTTGAGTTCAGCCTGGGCCACCTGATGATTGAGCAAGAACCAGTCTCAAAATAAAAAGTGGGGGGAAAAAAAGAAAGAAAAGAAAACATGGGAAACATAACAGTGGGAAGGCTTTGGGTACAATTCCCATTACCAATCCCCATCCAAAAAAAGACTAGGTTGTCATAAAAAGACAGACTGGCCCCTCTCCAGTGTTCCTATACTACAAATGATCTCTTCTGGATATGTTCCTGCCATTTGCTATGGCCCTTCTTACTTTGTAGGCAACTATTGTACCCATATTAGTAAAGGGTTAGTCATCATCCTTAATGCCAATCTCTTTAAGTTACAAATACATCCACAGATATTCCAGGATCAACCACTTTGAATTACTGTTATCATATCATCATCATCATTTTTATTTTGGGGTTTTTTGAGACAGGGTTTCACCATATAGTTTAGGCTGGCCTCAAACTTAAAATAACCCTCCTGCCTCAGTCTTTCAAGTGCTGGGATTACAGGCATGCACCATCAACCACTTAGATTTATAACAAATACATTTATCTAAATCCTTACAAATAAAAATGACTTTAAAGAAACTGGGAAGGGAACTAAATTTGTTTGTTTGTTTGTTTTGGTACTGGAAATTGAACTCAGACCTCGCACTTGCCAGGCAGGTGCTGTGCTGCTAAGCTATATCCTCGGCTGTTTTTCAAAAAGGATGAAGAAAGAGATGGTGTATACCCATGTGTCGAGGCATGGGGGCACATGCTTGTAATCTCAGCACTTGGAAGGCACAAGCCCAGCCTGAACTACATCCTGTCTCAAAAAGACAAAAAAAAAAAAAAATTTTTTTTTTCAAAGTATACCGGGGATCGAACTCAGGACCTTGCCCTTGCAAGGCAGGTGCTTATGCCAGCCCAGAAAAAAAAATTCTGTGGTGGATTGATAACTGGTGGTCAACTTGTAACACCCAGCTAAACTAAATCAGTGTAGTCCTGGGTATGGGGAGCCCACCCAAGGATTGTTGCCACCAGCACAAAAAGAAAACTGGAGGGGAAGATGGTGCACTGTTGATTCTCCTGAAGAAGCTTGTCACGCTGGCTTTCCTGACATGAACTGGGCTGCTATCATCAGAGGAGCTCAGAACCTCACCGTTGCTGAGGATGGCTATGGTTCTTTTGCGGGGAGCTCTGGTCCTTACTTTGAGCGTCATCACTTCCTGGCTCCAGTGCAGATCCTTCATCCTGCTGATACAGACTTTCTAGCTTCTACCACTGACCTAGGGCTTTCCCAGTACAGGTCCTTGATACAGACTTGCGTGAGACATTGTCATGGGCTGTAGGCCTCTAGTTGGACTCCTGGAGAACATTGCCACGGGTTCTAGGTCTTAAGCAAGACTCATGCAGGACACTGCTGTGGGATCCAGGCCCTGAGCTGGATTCTTTCAGTCTTTAATGTGTGGACAGCTCTCCTACACTCTTAATTCTTTGGGAGAATATTATAAAATAATCCTATAAATAATGTGTTCTGTATTCAATTGTTTCCCTTACAGATCCTGACTATAACACATTTGGCCCTCTCTATCTGTAGATTCCATATACCTAGATTTAACCAACTATGAATCAAAACTATTCAGAAAGAAGCTGCACTTGTACTGAAAATATACAGAACTAATGTATGAGGTAAGTAATCCAGAGGTGATTTTAAGTATATGGGAAAATGTGGGTAGGTTGTTATACCATTTTATATAATAGACTTGAGAACCCTCTGTTTTTGATGTTCACAGGGGTCCTGGAACCCATTCCCTGTGACTGTGAAGGGACAACAGGACCACAAACTCCTCCAAAACACAGAAAAGGAGGCAACAATTCATTCTATGAGGCCATATTACCATGATACCAAAAGCAGACAAGCATATCTCCAGAAAACTAAGGACCAGTATGTCTCTTTTTTTTTTTTTTTTTTTTTTGATACAGGGTCTTGCTATGCAGTTCAAGCTGGCCTTGAGCTCACTTTGTAGCCCAGGCTGGTCTCAAACTCACAACAATCCTCCTGCCTAAAACTCCCAAGTGCTGGGATTACAGGCGTGCACCACCAAGCCTGGCCGGACCAGTATTTCTTATGAATATAAACACAAAAATGCTCAACAAAGTAGTAGCAAACCAAATTCAGTACTTAAAAAGGATTATACACAATGAGGAAGTAGAATTTATACACTAAAATTATGTAAGACTGAATTAACACCCAAAAATCAATTAATATATCAATAAAGAAAAAAAAAACAGCCAGGGATTTAGCTGAGTAGCACAGCACCTGCCTGGCAAGTGTGAGGTCCTCAGTTTGATTCCCGGCAGTACCCCCTCCCCAAAAAAGGAAAAAAAACACACAATCATCTCAATAGACAAAAAGTATTTGACAAAATCCAATGCTCATTCATGATAGACTCAACAACCTTGGAACAAATGAGAACTTCCTCAATCAAGAATTCATCTAAAAAAATCCCACAGTTAACATCACACTAGCAAAAGACAAAGCTTTCCTATTAAGATCAAGAACAAAACAAGGATGCCTACTTTTATCACTGCTGTGATCACTGGATATTCAAGGGAGGGCAGTTTAAAAAAAAAAAAAAAAAAAGCAAAGAAATAAGTACTGTTTAGATTGGAAAGGAGAAAATAAAAGCTACCCATATGTGCAGATGAATCATCTTATACATAGAAAATCCCAAAGAATCCACTAAGATCCACTAGTAAAACTAGTAAGTTCGTCAAGGCTGCAGGACACAAGAACAACATACAGTCAGGAGGGGAGGCACATACCTATAATCCCAGTACTTGGAAGGCTGAGGTAGGAGAACTGTTGTGAATTCATGGTCAATCTGGGCTATATAGTGAGTTCAAGGCCAACCTGAACTACACATAGCAGACCATGTCTCAACCAACGAACAAACACACACAACAGAAAAAAAAAATATACAAAAAACAACTGTACCAACTACCAATGAATAATCCAAGAAAGAATGAGAAAATAAATTCATTTATGAGAGCATCCAAAGAAATAAAACACTTAGAAATAAACTGATACCCAGCAAACACACACACACACACACACACACACACACACACGGAATAAATTCAATGACAGAAGCACAATCAATGAACTCTAAAAACTATAAAACATTGCTGAAAATAGTAAAGGCATGTACCATTATGCCCAGTTAAGAACTAAATAAACAAGAAAACAGTCCATGTTCATGAACTGGAAGACAACATTAAGATAGTAAAACTTCCCCAACTAATCTACAAATTCAGTACAATCCCAATCAAAACGTTAGGTGCTTTTTATGCAGAAACTGACAAGCAAATCCTATAATTCATATGGAAATGCAAAGGACCCAGAAAAGCCAAACTAAGAATAATAAATTTGAAAGACTCATACCTCCCTTCTTCAAAACTCACTACAAAGATAGAATAGCCAAGACAGTATGGTACTGCCATAAGGTCATACAAATCCATGGAATAAGATTCAGAATCTAGAAATACTCTCTTATATTTATAGTCAATTGATCTCTGACAATGATGCCAAGATACTTTAATTGGGAAAAAGAACACAGCAGTACCTTGGTACTCAACTGCTTTGAAATTCTTTGGATCTGGCACTCAATGATTCTTATGCAAAAATCTTGTCTTGACTACATACCAAGACCCTGTTCTCAAAAAAAACAAAACAAATTTTGTCTCAGTACTCATTTCTTTGGGACTCCATGCACAAGTCAGAACATCTGTGTGAACTTATCAGTGTCAAGCCTCCAGACTTGCTAACCCTTCCAGCCAAAACAATTTGTTTTTGGTATTCATTGTGCCTCCCAGGACCAATTATGGTGAATACCAAGGTATCATTGTAGTCTTTTTACTAAATGATGTTGAGACAACAGCCACATACAAAGAATGACCTTGGATCACTTCCTTTCACCATACACAAAAATTACATCAGGGGCTGGGGATTTAGCTCAGGGGCACAGTGCTTGCCTGGCAAGCACAAGGTCATGAGTTGATTCCCAGTACCGGGGGCGGGGGAAAAAATTACATCAAAACCCATCACAGACATAAATATAAGTGTTAAACCTACAAAACTCCTAGAAGAAAACCTAAGAGTAAATTGTAACTCTGGGTTAGGCCAAGTTAAATATTAACACCAAAAGTATAAAAAGGGTAAAAAATAAACAGCTAAATTGGATTTCATCAAAATTTAAAACTTCAGTGTTTCTTTTTTTATTTTTTAAATAAAATTCTGTGTTGGGATTGGTGGCACAGATTTATAATCCCCGCACTCAGGAAGGAGACTGAGGCAGGAGTATAACCAGGAGTTTGAGGCCAGCCTGCACTATATAGGGAAACCCTGTCTCAAACAAACAAACAAAACCCCAACAAAAGATACCGTTAAGAAAATGAAAAGGCAGGGGCTGGGGATTTAGCTCAGCGGCACAGCATCTGCCTGGCAAACGCAAGGTCGTGAGTTCAATTCCCGGTACTGGAAAACACCGCCTGCCAAAAAAAAAAATTTAAAAAAAATGAAAAGGCAACCTGCCAAGTGAGAGAAAATATTTGTAAATTAAACCTGATAAGAGATGTGTAACCAGAATATATAAAGAACTCTAACATCTGAATAAAAAGACAAAAGACACAATCCAACTAAAAATAAAGAATCTAGGGCTAGGGAGATAGCTCAGCAGCAGAGCCTGCCTTGCAAGTGCAAGGTCCTGAGTTCGATTCCTGATGCCAAAAAAAATTAAAAATCTAGCCAGGTGCAGCGGCGCATGCCTGTAATCCCAGCATTCAGGAGGCTGAAGTAGAAGGATTGTTGTGAATTCAAGACCAGCCTGGGCTACAAAGTGAGTTCAAGGGCAGCCTGAACTGCATAGCGAGACCCTGTCTCAACAAAAGAAAAAAAAAAAAAAAGAATCTAAATAGACCTTTCTCCAAAGGAGAGATACAACTGGCCAAAAAGCACATGACAAGATACTCAAACATCATTAGCCATCACGTAAATACAAATCAAAACTACAATAAGTTACCATTTCATACCCCCTACTAAAATGGCTATTAAAAAAGACAGCCCGGCGTGGTGGCACACGCATGTAATCCCAGCACTTGGGAGGCTGAGGCAGGTAGATCGTTGCGAGTTTGAGACCAGCCTAGGCTACAAAGTTGAGCTCAAGGCCAGCATGAACTGCATAGTGAGACCCTGTCTCAAAAAGACAAAAAAAAAACCAAAAAACAGAGAAACAAATGTAGAAAGGGATGGAAAAACTAGCACCCTCATATATTGTTAGTAGGGATGTAAAACGGTGTAGCAGCCACTATGGAAGAGCTTCATAGTGCCTCAAAAAGTTAAACATGTATTTTACCATATGATCCAGGCTGAGGGGAAAATTAAACTTTTCCTTCTCTACTCTCACAGCACAAAACACTTGTGTGATTTGAGGGGTTTTCCCTACACACCAAGCAAGTTGTGCTTTGGCAGACAACAACAGTTGTATAATTCAACTCAATTCTGACATTGTCTACTTGGAGATCAAATCCTAAGTAGAATCAGGGCTCAGTCAAGATGGCTCCCTACTTTCGATAACAACTGCAACCCCCAAATTATTTTACCCGTACTTCTAACCAACAGGCTATAAGTCAAAATTCCCACACTCCTTTCTGTAGGTTCAGTTTATTTGCTAGAGCAGCTCACAGAACTCAGGGAAACACAAGACAAAAGACAAAATGAAAAGATGCAGCCAGGCATGGTGGTGTGCGCTTGTAATCCCAACACTCGGGAGGCTGAGGCTGGAGGACTGCAATGAGTTCAAGGCCAGCCTGAGCTACATAGTGAGACTCTGTCTCAAAAGAAAAGAAAAGAAAAGAAAAGAAAAGAAAAGAAAAGAAAAAAAAGAAAAGAAAAGAAAAGAAAAGAAAAAAGAAAAATAAAAGAAAAGCTGTATAGATCAATGGGTGTAAAAAAGGGCATAGAGCTTCTCTTAGCATGAAATCTTTACATATCCAGCTATCCAGAAACTCCCCAAACCCATCCTATTTGGGTTTTTATGGACAGATCCTTATGTAGACACAGTTGATTAAATCACTGGCCACTGGCGATCTGCCTATCAGGAGATCCATGGAGCTCGAGAGGGTTAGGCTAAAATAAAGTCCTAACCTTCTAATCATACTGTGGGCTTTCCAGTGACCAGATCCCAGCCTGAAGCTACCCAAGAGCTATCAGCCCCGCATCAATTCATTAGCTACAAAAGACACCACTACGGTAATTTGAAGTGTTATATCCAAGAGACAGAGACAAAAACTAAATGTGTAGTTTCTAACACCATACTCAGCCAATTCTACTCTTAGGTGTATATCCAAGAGAAAAGAAGACATATTTCCACACAAAAACTTGTACATATTTATAGCTTCATTATTGATATTAGCTAAAACATGGAAATCCAAATGTCTATCAACTATGACCAAAATGATACACATGTAATCACACAACAGAGTATTATTCAACAATAAAACAGGCAGTATTGAGCCAGGTGTGGTGGCACATGTCTGTAATCCCAGCTACTTGGGAGGTTAAGGCAGGAAGCGGATTGAAAATTTAAGGTCCACCTGGGCAGTTTAGCAAGACCTAGGCTCAAAATAAAATTAAAGCAAGCAAGCACGCATGCATGCATGTGCACACACTCTGATGACCCTTGAAAATATTATGCTTAGTAAAAGCTGCCAGACATTAAAGGTAACATTTATTTTTCCATTTATATAAAATCTTCAGAATAGATAATCTACAGAGACAGAATCTAAATTAGTGGTTGCCAAGAGCTAATGGAGAGTAGACAGAAAATGACTGGTAAGAGTATGAGTTTCTTTTGGGAGTTATGAAAATGTGCTAAAATTCATTGTGATGACGGCTGTACAACTGAGCAAGTATACTAAAAATCACTGTATTATATATACCCTTTATATGGGTGAATCATATGTGTAATGAAGTTGCTTTAAAATGGACCTAGAGATTAGGGGTGTAGCTCAGTGGTATAGCACCTGCCTAGCAAGTATGAGTCCCAGGGTCCAATCTCCAACATTTGGGGTGGGGCCTGGGGGTGGGGGTGTGTGCATGCAATCCCAACTACTCAGGAGGGTATGGCAGGAGGATCTTCACTTTGAGTTCAGCCTAGCTTAGGCAACATAGCAGGGCCCCATCTCAAAAAACAAAACAAAGTAAAAGTTGATACAACTAGATCTAGAAAGATACAGAAAACAACTAGTAAACATGCCACAGAGGCAGTAGTGCATGTCTGTAGTCTCAGCACACTGAGCCAGGAGGACCATAAATTCAAGGCAGGTCAGTACTATGCAGCGAGATTCCATCTCAAAAAGAAAAAGAAAAGAAGCCAGGAGCCAGGGATATACTCAGTGGCACAAGCGCCTGCCTGGCAAGCACAAGGTCCTGAGTTTGATTCCCGGTACCAAAAAAAAGAAACCTAGAAAAGAAGCCAGGTGTGGTGGTATACAGCTATGATCCCAGAACACTGGGAGGCTGAAGCAGGACTACAACTTTGAGCCTACCCCGGGCAACTCAGGGAGACCCTGTCTCATTCAAAGTGGGTGGGGACTGTTTGAGGATGTAGCTCAGCGGGATGGTACCCCTGAGTTTGATCCCTGGTACTGTCAAAAAACAAAGACAAACAACT
Source organism: Chinchilla lanigera (assembly GCF_000276665.1). Lineage (NCBI taxonomy): Eukaryota > Metazoa > Chordata > Mammalia > Rodentia > Chinchillidae > Chinchilla > Chinchilla lanigera. Next base: position 9,443 of record NW_004955812.1, read on the forward strand.
CCACTGGAATCAGTACTGTCTACAGGATGCCATTAAATATCCATGATACCAAAAAAAAAAAAAGGTACTTTAAGTTCAGTTCCAAAGATGTGTACACTTAGATAGTATAACTGTTAAGAGCTGCTTATAGTAGCAGGATCTGAATAGATCTGTTTAATCTTTGAACAAATCTGTTAAATCTTTTTCCCAGTACTAGAGACTAAGTCCAGGACCTTTACACTGAGCTATATCTGCAGCCCTTTTTTTCTTTTTTTCTTTTTTTTTTTTTTTTTTGGTCTTTTTGAGACAGGATTTCACTATGCAGTTCAGACTAGCCTTGAGCTCACTCTGTAGTCTAGGCTGGCCTCAAACTTGCAGTGATCCTCCCGCCTCAGCCTCCCAAGTGCTGGGATTACAGGCATGTGGCACCATGCCTGGTTTTGCAGCACTTTTTCATTTTGAAACAGTCTTCTTCCCCCAGACTCCCAGAGGGCTGAGATTACAGGTATATGACACAATGTCCATCTTAAAATCTGTTTACATTTATACACTAAAACTCAACCCCTGCTAGGCTTGGTGGCACACACACCTGTAATCTCAGCACTCAAGAGGCTGAGGCAAGACAACTGCCATGAGTTTGATACCAGCCTGGACTACATAAAAGAGACCTTGTCTCAGGGGCTGGGGATTTAGCTCAGTGGCACAGCACCTGCCTGGCAAGTGCAAGGTTGTGAGTTCAATTCCTGGTACTGGAAAAACAAAACAAACAAAAAAAGACCTTGTCTCAAAACAAACAAACAAAAACAAAAAATTCAAGCCCTTCTCTCTCAAAAAGCAATTTACATTATAACTCAACAGAGAATCAAGGGTGGGAAAGTCAAGAGTAGAGAAGTAATAGTAACTACTAGAAGACTGGGTGATAGATTCATGCAAAACTATCTTGAAATCTTGAGGAATAAGATTTGATTGTATCTTCCAGTTGCTTAAGAACTTACAAAAAAAGAACTTACAAAAGAATAGTGTAGTAGAAAAGAATTTTTCCCAATTTATGGGCATACATTTCATATTATTTCAATCTAGCTGTGAATTGTGAATAGGTAGCACGTGCTAATAAGATTAAAAGAATGCCTTTTTATAAAAGTTGCTCAACTGTAATCTAGACAAAGAAATTCTAATTGGTTCAGCAAGTAAAAAGTGCTTTAATACAAATATACTAACCTGAGGATCAGATAATACTCTTCAGCCAAGGATATTCTGTGATACCTCATTTTATACTCTTCCCCATTAATACAATGATTATAATGGCCATGCAAGCATCTTCAAAATTTCTACTCTAAACCTGGCATGGTGGCATACCCCTCTAATCGCAGCACTAGGGAGGCTGAGGCAGGAGCATCACCACAAGTTCTAGGCCTGCCTGGAGCACATAATGAGTTCAAGACCAGCCTAAGTTACAAAGGAAGACCCTGTCTCCAAAAAAACAAAAAGCAAATCTATTCAACATTGTATTAATTCTTCTACATGCCACTAAACAATTAGTCTTCTCAAATTATACCACAAAAATTGATATTGCCTTTTTTAATTTTTTATGTTTTTTGGAGATAGGCTCCCCCTAAGTAATATAGGCTGGCCTTGAACATGCTTATGTAGCCCAGACTGACCTCAAACTCAAGGCAGTCCTACTGCCTCAGCCTCTTGAGTGCTGGGATTAAAAGCAGGTATTGCCTTTATTAATAAAGGGAAAATATATTGAATTTTAAAAATCCTAATTCTTCAGAGAAAGCTAATTTGATGTGTACATGTGTTTATGTCATTACATAGCACAGGCTGGTCTTGAACTTGCTATAGAGCCCAGGCTGGCCTTCAACTCAAAACAGTCCTCCTGCCTCAGCCTCCTAAGTGCTGGGATTACAGGCATGTGCCTCCACACTCAGCAAAAGAAAGTTTTCTGTCACTTCTGAGAACCTCACAATCAAAAATTTAAAAATTCACTTGTCCCTTGAAGACTACATGAAGCCAGGTGTGGTGGCACCTGTCTGTAATTTCAGCTCCTCAAGGGGTTAAAGAAGGAGGATCACTGCAAGTTTGAGGCCACCAGGACTACACAGTGAGTTCACAGACAGCTTGGACTACATAGAGACCCTGTCCCAGAACAAAACAAAAAAAGACTACCATGATTTTGTTTTACATTGGATTTCTCATTAGGCACAGTCTTTCCTATATATTTCTCACACCTCTCCATAACCTACCTCCTAACCCCAAAGCACATATCTCAACCAGTGGACGGTCCCTCCAAAACATAAGGGTGGAGAACATCAACTACAATATTTTGAAGACCCTCCTCAAAACACCTGGTTCCATACCAAGAGGGACTGGAAAGAAGCAAAAATATAAAATGCTAACTACTGATGGTTGCCATCCTTGCTTCAAAAGAGCTAAAACAGTAGTCTTTATGGCCAAAGTCTATGCATTACTCAAAATTTTAGCAACCTATGTAGACGGATGACAGTGGTGGCAACTCCAGGGCACACATTCCACAACCTAAAAGGTTAGCCATCAATGTTATCAGGTATGAGCCGGGTGTAGTGGCGCACGCCTGTAATCCCTGCACTGGGGAAGCTGAGGCAGGAGGAATTCTTGCGAGTTCGAAGCCAGCCTGGGCTACAAAGTGAGTTCAAGGCCAGCCTGAACTGCATAGTGAGACCCTGTCTCAAAAAGACCAAAAAAAAAAAAAAAAAAAAAATGTTACCAGGTATGGCAACATTACCTCAACTGAATCATTAGGACCAAGCAAATTAGGTAAACAGACTTTATTACTGGTGGACTTAGCCCTGAAGGTTAGGAGAAACAGGTATACATTATATACTTCTTGGTTTTGGGATTTTAAACCACTGAGCTACACCCTCAGCCCAGGAATATACTTTTTGAAGATTCCCTTAAGGGGCTAGTAGTCATGGTTATTATCTTGCAATAACAAAGAAACTATGCTATACTTTAGACAGAGAAGAAATAAAACCAAAAGGAAAAGTGTCAATTAAGCAGAACATAATCTAAAACAGTACCTTAGGAGGATCCGATTAAGCATATTTAACTATTAAAACAAGGGTAAATTAGAAATAGCATATTATGAAGATTTTTTTTTTCTTTTTCTGGTACCAGGAACCGAACTCACGACCTTGCGATTGCCAGGCAGGTAGTATGCCGCTGAGCTAAATCCCCAGCTTCCCCCCGCTTTTTTTTTGTGGTACCAGGGATCTAACTCAGGACCTTGCGCTTGCCAGGCAGGTGCTTATGCCACTGAGCTATATCCCCAGCCCCTATGAAGATTTTAATGTCCTAAGAAGTCTCTCAGAAGACAAGTTAGGATTAATTAAAAAACAATGTAGAAAGATCTCTATGCACCAAACAGCCCCTGACCCTCTCCCAAAAAAGTCATTTTTTAATTACCAGAGGAGAAACCAAAAATAAACGGAAATGCCCAGAAGAGAAGCCAAAGCACAGAATCCCTGGACAAAGTACTTGGAAAGGCAATATCCAAGCAACACAATTCATAAAGAAAACCAGAAAAGAAGAGTTCCAAAAGAAATGGAAAAACCATTTCCATTCCACAGAAGGAAATGGAAAGTAAGGAATCAGAAATTTGAAGGAACAGCCTTACACTGTAAGATGAAATATTCACTTCAAATCTCACTGTTAACAGAAAATGCCATAGAAATGGAACCTGCAGCCAGCAATGGTGGTAGACCCCAATAATCACAGCTACTCAGTGTCTGAGACAGGAGGATCACAAGTTTGAGGCCAGCCTGGGCAATTTATCAAGCCCTTGCCTCAAAATCTAAAAAGGGGAGGAAAAAAATTAAAAAGGGGGTGGGCTGGGGACAAGAATGTAGCTCAGGGCAAGGCCCTGGGTTCCATCTCTTGTACTTCATTAAAAAAAAAAAAAAAAAAAAAGAACCTGCAGACCTCCTAACAAATCAAATCACCAACCAGCCTTACCTTACAGCTTTCCTTTTGAAGCTATATCCAGATGTCTGTAACTCAACCTCACTTACCATGCATTCCTGGGAATCTCTTGGACAGTGTGATGCTACAGATTATTTCCACTAAGGTACAAGTGTCCCAACCTTTCCTAAAATTTAAATTTCCTAACTGTAAAATGTGGGGGCCACGCTACATAAGATAAACTAAAGGATCCTTACCTTTCTTGAAATTTTACACCCAGTAACAAAACTGGTATCAAAGCCGGCTGTGGGTACAAAGTTTGAGTCTGGGGCGCGCGGGGGGG
>NW_004955812.1:13806-18354 GCF_000276665.1 Chinchilla lanigera
GGGGAGGGTTGTTGGTGGTAAAAAGTTTACACTGTCATTCCAGAGTTAACCACAGGGAGGAGTGAGGGATTTGAAAAGATTCCCAAGGGAGCCAGGGTATTTGGCTCTTACCTGAAGCCCACCTACTTAGTGGATAAATTCTCAGTTCCAGACACAATTGGAGCATTTTCCTGGTTCCCTCTAACCTCACAGTACTCTTCACAACGACACAAAGTACTGTCCTTCTTTCTCCTTTCCCTCCTACCACTTTTCCCTGTTCATTATAGTTTCATATCCACTCGACCAACGCTACTCCTTTTAATCCAGGTGTTTCCCTTTCTTCCAAAGTAAAATTTTCTTTAAAAAAAAAAAAAAAAAAAAAAAAGCTCAAAATAGGTTGTGAGTATAAAAATCGATGAAATGGCTGAAAAATCAAAGGAACTAAACAAAACAGGCGAACAATTACTGAGTTTTAGAGCAATCCCAAGAGAAAAAAATGTATGAAGCATAGGAAAAAACCAAAAAGAATAAGCGTAGTGATGACACAATTTGTTTTCCAAAGGTCATAAAAGGCCCTGCAAAGAGAGTGCAAATGAGTGACAACTCTTGGAGTCAGGCAGCGTCTCTAATATTAACACTCGGTGCCCAAGGGCAGGCAACGAGGTGTTAAGAATAGGAAACAGATTACTATTTGCCGGGCTCCCTTTCACTGCCGTCCCTCACCCAGAGGCCTCCCACATCCCATAATAAAAAAATAAAAAATCAACTGTCACTCACGTCTCCTTAGCTCTTCCTGGAAAGACAGGTGAGTACATACTCCCTCTTTCCGCCTCTACTCCAGCACTAACCCTCACACCGCTGAGGAGCCCGGCAGGCCGGGCCGGCACGGGAGGATGGCGCGAAGGCACGGAGAGGGCGGTCAGTGGGCGGAAGGTGTCTCTCCCCACATGGTCGAGCCCTCTCCGCCACTGGCCACCGGTCCGTGGCTCCCGAGCACCGGCAGCTCCCTCGGGCCCGACCCTGCGCTCGCTGTCGTCTGCCGCGGCGGCCTCAAGCTGTCGGTTGGGACCCTTCCCCGGGGAGGACCCCATCCCCCCCGCTCCCTCTCTCCGACAGGTTCCCGCCGTGCAGTGGCCAGGCTGTGGGTCCAGCCGCCTCACCTCCATGGAGACGCGCCAGCCTTGCATGGCGGAGAAGCCATAGGGCAGCGGGAGGCGCGGGGCGCCGACCCCGTCCCCGGAGCACTTCACCGTGTTGGGCTGGGAAAGGTAGGCACCCATGGCGGCGGCTGACCGGCAGCCTCAGAGGCAGGCGAGCGGGGCGCGACCCGTGCCGGAGCCGGAGCCCCGCGGGTGCGCGTGGCAGGAACGGCCCAGCTGCTCGGCCGACGCCAGGTGCCGGTGAAAGGCGCGAGGCCGGCCAGGAGGCGGTAACGGGACGCTAGCTGAGAGGGAACGGAAGCGGAAACGGCGCGGCTCCAGACCCCGCCCGGCCCGAGTGGTGCCGCGCGGGGCTGTGGGCAGTCATTTCCTTAGCAACTCGCCCCGCCCACAGGGACAACGGCCAGCCCAACCGTCGCTACCGCGAGACTGGCGCGACCACGCCCACCAACGGCCGCGGCCAGTCTTGCGTTCCGCGTGCGGGCTTTCTGTTGCCCCTCGCTGCCACCCACGTGCCCCCCCCCAGCGCCACCTCGTTCCCTGGTCCTGGCCCCACGGCGTTTTTGTCTGAAGCCCTCTTTTATGTCGGACCCGTGGCTTCCGGTCCGTCGTGCAGTGTTATCACCCCCATCTCCCGCCGGCACCCGGCGCCCTCAACTCCGCAAACCCCGCCCGATTCGGTTCAATTAAAGTTGACTTGTATTTGTTCTGAGTTTACGCGGTACTTGGCGAGGCCCTGTGAGGCCTCTATGAGAAGAAGATGAGTCTTTTTTCTTTCTTTCTTTCTTTTGACAAAGACGAAGCCCTCGACCTGTGACTTGGTTGGAGTTAATATCATATGTAACGTTTGGTGCATTCTTCTGGGTGGGAAAGAGCAAAGGAGGGGAGAGCGAGGTGTGGCTTGCTGAATGAAAAGATTTTAGACACCTGGAGCAATCGCCTTAGACCTGCATTATGTCAGGGGAAGGGGGTAATGTCCCAGGCTTGGCAGAATGAGGAAGAAGTGGAATCTGCATTTGAGAGGGCTTTTGAGCAAGCCGAGGGGCTTGTTGGGGCAGGATTCTGAGTAGGAATATTAGACCCCTCCAGAGGTGATCATAAACTCCCAGGATGGGTAGCTGGAAGTCAAGACTTGATGAGAGTGGGGCTGTAACTGGTCAGAAAGCTCTTAGGACCTAAGCATGGGATGAAATGAGCCGGGCCTGGGATGTTGGCAGGTTGGGTATAGTGATGAGAAAGGACAGGTTAGACATTAACAAATGCGACGGGTTTAATAATGGATTGGATCCAGGGGGTGGAAAGGAAAGGAGAAATTCTCCAAACTGACAAAATGGATTCATTTAAAACACAAAACAAAGCCGGGTAGGGTGGCGCACACTTGTAATCGCAACAGTCTGAAGGCTGAGGCAGGAAGATTGCCCAGAGTTGAAGGCTGGCTTAGGCTCCATGGCAAGTTCAAGGCCAGCCTGAACTATATAGCAAGACTCTTTCTCTCTCTCTCTTTTTTTTTTTTTAAGCGAGACCCTTTCTCAATACACGCACGCACGCACGCACGCACACGCACACCAATCAGGTGCAGTGACACCAGCTACTCAAGAGGCTGAGGAGAGAGGGTCACAAGTTCAGTCTGAGGTCAGCCTGGGCAACTTAGCTAGTCCCTGTCTCAAAAGAAATAAAAAGGCTGAGGATGTAGCTCAGTGGTAGAGCAACCCTACGCTGGGATCCCCAGTACCACCAAAACTGATAAAACTGGTAATGGTTTCTCCCTCTTACACTTCAGATAATCCAAACTACTTAATTAGTAGGAAATAACTAGAATGAGCTCCTACACAAATTCATCACTGTAGTTTACAAGACCTTACCTGCTTGAACCAGGACTGGTTTTGTTCATTTCTCACCATTCCACCTGTAAATCCACTTCAGCGGTGTGTCTGTGGGTGCTTTCTTCCCAGGTTTTACTCACACCTCTCCACTCCCCCGACTTGGTCTTACTTTCTCCAGGATGTCCTGGCTTATATCCCTGTATTAGTTTGTATCCCTGCTTATCTTTTCTAGTAGGTGATATTATTGAGTATTCTGCATTCCTGGCAAAGTTCTTGTATATACGTCCAATAATATTGCAGTATGTGTTGAATTAATGAATAATACCAAAGTTTTGACCCTGAGTGACAAAATTTGATAGAGCCATTCACAGAAAATGGTGGGACTTTTGAGACGGGATGCTTGTTCGAGGAGAAAAAATGGGTTTAGCTTAAGGTGACAAGTAGGCATACAAATATTGAAATTATTGGATTTGAGTTATGCCGTGAGGATAGAAGCTTGTAAGTTACCATGAACCTGGTTGAGTTTTCTAATGTTGAGTTTCATGCAGTGGTGAGAAAGCATGAAATTATCTGCTACTGCTGCTGCTTTTGGGGTTTTGTCTTTCCTAGGAATAAAATGAGACTAAAAATTATGAGTTTTACACTGTATCAGTGAGGTTTTTCACAAGTTACTTGTTCCTTCTCAGGTGTAGTTTCTTATCTCTAAGACAGTCATACAACATTTAATCTTCAAGATTAAAGACAGGAAGAATAAAAGCCAACTGTGATTGTATATGCCTGTAATTCCTGCACTTGGGAGGCTGAGGCAGGACGATCTTGGAGACTTTGGGGAGGGGCTACATATTGAGCTGAAGCCTGGACTGAACTACTCAGTGCGACCCTGTCTCAAAAAGACGAAAAAAAAAAAAAAATCCACCGGGCAGCAGTGTCGCCAACGCCCTTAAGGCAGCGCATACAGCAGGCTGAGTACACTAGTGAGGAGTTGCTGTTTATAGCTATTGCACACTCAGTGCCCACCAGCAAAGGAACCCAGTCGGCTTCATTGACTGCAGAGGACTGCCATTTATTAAGTATCCATACGCACAAATATAAAATTGAAATCACATCAAATTATGCCCACTAAAAGAAGATGAGCTAAAAATGGAAGAAAAATAAACACAAAATGGAAAAGAAAATAATTACGCAAGGAAAAATGAGGCACTGGGAAAGTAATTATGTCACAGAAAGGGGAAATAGAGATACGAATGGGGCTGATGGAAAGAGGGAGGAAAGATGAGCTGAGAGTGGTGGTACATGCCTGCAATCCCAGCACAGAAGGCTGAGGTAGGAGGATCAAGAGTTGGTGCCCAGCCTGGGCTACGTGGTGGACCCTACCCAAAAAAAGGGGGCAGGGAGATAAGATTTTCTTCTCCCTACCCTCACCCCCATTCCATCCCAAATCCCTACAGTACTCTTTGAAGACAGAAAAGTTTGAGCCAGGGCATGGTGGCTTATACCTGTAATCCCAGCACTCAGGAGGCTGAGGTAGGAGGATCGCTGTGAGTTTGAGACCAGCCTGGGCTATTAAGTGATCTCAAAACCAATCT